>NW_006239994.1:3964-26294 GCF_000226075.1 Solanum tuberosum
AATGATTTGAAACATTTGGGTATGGATTAATTGATGTTTGGTTGTGGTTTCTGAATGAAATACTCCATGAGCCCTTGTCTTCTACAAAACCCTAAAATTTGCTATGAAGTGGGTCTATTTCTATAAATTCAAAGTTGATGGAATTATGTGTAAAGTGAATTGTATTGATATCTCTTGTGTTGTTTAATGTTTATTTATGATTAATTGTTGATAATGGATGAATTAAGGGTGGTAAGCCTTATGGGTGAAGTATTGGTGATTTTGGCTATGGCTTTGGATTATGGTAAGAAGGCTTGAACTCTCTTTATTGAATTGATTGTTGTTGATAGGTTGGATACACCTTTGATGGAAGTGCTTTATCTTATTCTTGTGTGGTATTATTGTGGATTGTAGCTATGAAGGCACTGGTGAAATTGTTGTATAATGTTGGAATATTGTATTATTGTAAATTGAGGCCATGAAGGGCATTATATGAGTGTTATTATATTATTGTGTTATTATACACATATAACCTTGAAGGATGGGCCTTGGGTGTTGTTCGCTTCTTGAGTGAAATGATACTTAGAGATGGATGGAGCTGGAACAGCATGAGAATCCTTATCTAAGAAAGTCAAATGAGATATCCTTATGAACCTAGATTGACTATGACTAAGAAATGGGGCCTTTCTTGGGAAAAGGTACTATGAGTTTGTTTGAACTAGAAAAGGAACCCTCTCTAGTACATATGTGATTGAATATTCTACGGAAACCAAGGCTAAGCACCGAGTGGATGTGGTTAGGATGGTGGCCTAGTTTAGCATGAGATTAGGCACAATGAACATGCTTGGACATCTCTTAAACCATGTGACAACATGGGTTGCTTTTAGTTCTACCCTTGGCAAGTAGAACAACCTCCACGGAGTAGGATAGACTCCGGATTCCATACCTTGCTAGTATGGTCTATGTCGGTTAAGGCCTATTTCCATTATATGGGATGTGCACTCTAATGTTGGATAGGTTCTACAACGTGTAGGTTACATATGGGATGCTATCTACACATGGAACGAGTAGGCTTAGAAGATACTAAAGTGAGTTCCCTAAGCCTTAGGGCTATTATGTGAGTGTCCCCTATATGCTTGTGTGTCTCCTAAATGGTTTTATAAAGAATGTTGACTTAGTATGTTATAATGTAATGATAAAACCCTTGTCTATAGTAACTCTTAGGAACACTTAGGTGTATATGAAGAGGTTGTATGGGTGGTCACTTCATTATTCACGTAAGTGTGTCTTAGAGTGACTTGAGATAGAGGCTTAAATGGTAATGAAGGACTTACTTTGCTATCTTTTTTAAGTATTGAGTTGTAAATGATGTGAATATGGTCTTATTTGTGAATGGTGACTTGAAATGTGGGTTTATGCTTGTGGTTGTAAAGGTTTGTTAAAGGTCTTAAAAGCATACATTCCTTGTAAATGTCCGTTGTGCATGTTTTCTTGCATGGTCGTCATACTTAGTACTTATTGTACTAATTCCATATTTCTCTATTGTTACAAGTGTAGGTGGTGGAAAGTGAAGAGATTTTTTGAGGAAGCTTGGGATATTGACTATCATGTTTTCTTGCGTGGTCATCATAATTAGTGCTTATTGTACTATTTCCATATTTCTCTATTGTTACAAGTGTAGGTGGTGGAAAGTGAAGAGATTTTTTGAGGAAGCTTGGGATATTGACTATTTCTCAAGAAGTTTGGTATGTCCTCATATATTCGAGGACATAGTTGAACCCTTTCTAGTATTTCCACTTAGAAATTGTATAAGACTTATATTTTGTTGTAAAGGGTCGTGCCCCTAAGATGTTCTATTCGTGTCTAAGATGGTACATAAGACTTAGAAATTCTACTTCATTACATTTGAAAGATTTTATGAGTACTATGAATTTGTTTTAAAAAGTGTTTAAATTCCTTGCGGTTTTTTATTACTTAATGTGATGAATGAATGCTAAGAGGCTTGTATTAGACCTCCGAGAGGTCGAGTACGCATGTTACGACTTGGGGGTGCTCCCGGGTCGTTAGAGTGAAGGGCACTACGACTCGTGGTGGTGCATGTGGACCTTAGGTAGTAGCTAGCCAAGGTAGGCTCACCACCCACGAGCACCACGACGAATCATGGTGGGCACCACGGCTCATGGTGGTGCCCGTGGAGGTGAGGCAGTGAACCACCAAAAGCTGCCCAAATTGAGACCCTCCCCACGAGCCACTTGCCGGCTCGTGAAGGCCACTACAGGCCGTGGGAGAGGTCGTGGTCATTAGTTGGGCTTCAGGGGATAAGTGGTGGCAAGACAAGACATTGTTCAAGGGACCACGACTTCCACCATGGTTCGTGAGAGCCACCACGGATTGTGGAGCCCATTGTTGTGGTGGTTCGACACTTTTAGCTTAGGGGTTTTTGGGTCTTTTCCGGTTTGAATTAAATTAATACTATGTCATTTTACCCAAGCCAAGGACCGTTATATAAGTGATTTTAACCCCAAAACTCACCCATTCAAGTCATTATTTCCAAAGCCCAAAATAAAATCAATGTTCTTCCTCTCCAAAAATATTTCTCTCTCTAGAACATGAAGAAGAAGAAAGGATTCAAGCTTAGGTCATGGTCAAGTCTCCATTCCTCAAGCAATTTTGGGCTTTGATAGAAAGGTATGATAGTTTTCAACCATGGATTCCTTCGATTCATGGAGTTCCCAAGTTCCTCTATTTCAAAGTTAGAATTCCCCAATTGAGTTATGGTTTTCTTTAGTTGTCATGGGTTCTCTTGATTATTGATTTAAATGATTGGATTATGATCTATTATACATGAATTGATGAAATACTATGATTTCAAGTTATGAATCATATGATGTGAGATTTTGATTGTAAAGGAAGAGTTTTATGAAATTAAGTATGTATTTCTATCTTTACATGAGTTCATGATGAAATCTTTATCTAACCCATGTTTTCTAAGTGTTGATGATTGAAAGTAGGTTTTAACCTTGAAAGGTAAATTATGGACTTATGCATTTTCTTATGAAATCTATGCAAATATTTTAAGGATGCTTTGAGAGTAAATTATCAATCATGATGATGATGATGTGTTGTTGAAAGGATTTTCTAATATACACATAAAAGAAAGATGTGAAAGGTTTTTCTCACATAATAAGGATTCTAAGGTTGAAATACTTTCTCACCTAATTGAATAAAAGATTAATAGCTATCCTAATGAACCTAGCTTGGATTAGTTATTCAAAGATACCTTTCCATCGATGATGTCTTAGCTTGGATTAACAAGATGACGTGCCTTTCCATGGGTAATAAGAACAAGAAGAATTGACTATTCCATGGAATTTATGCTTAGCACCAAGAGGATATTGAGATGGAAGCTCTCCCGTGAGTAGAGGTCGGGTTTCAGAAGCAAACTTCTTATCCCTTACCTATGTTCCCCTATAGGATGATTGTCTAGATAGACATTAGCTAGTGGATCCACCTTAGCTCATATTTATGGTCCTTACCTTGGCAAGTAGGACAACCCTTTTCGGTGAAGGAGACACTGAGGGATCATGTTATAGCCCACATGGTCTTTATGTCGGTTCACTATAATTCACATCATAATAATGAATTATGTTTACTTCATGAAGTATCTCAGATGTGTTCAAAGCCGTTAAATGATGTTTTCTTGCATTGACCACGGTTTTATGACTTATGTTTTCTAACTCTCTTATATCATGATTTAGCTTGGTCAATTTCATGTAATATGTACCTTTTGAGCTTGATTTAAATGTTTGATGCATAGCTATCATACTTGGTACTCATTTGCATATCATGAAATGCAATGTACCTTTTGAGAATGATTTAAATATTTCATGCATAGCTATTATATTTGGTACATTGTTTTGTACTAATTCATACTCTTGCCTACATTTCCCTAAATCTAGGGTTCGACAGTCAGGGTCAATATTTTCGTGGCTAGTGATTGATTTTTGAGCTTTGGTGAGTCCTCATGCTTCGAGGACATACTTTCATTGTTATAGTTTCTTTTATGTATTTCACTTTTGACATGATGTATGAGCTAAGCCCAATTTCATTCTATTGTACTAGATGGCTATATTGAGACAAGTGTTTTGGACTTACACTTTTCTTTATAAAAACTATTGGACTTGGACTATTGTTTTACTCATATTGTTCTAGTTTTTATGTTATGAAAGTTAAGTGGCTTGTATGGGGTCCTTCGGGGTCACATACTCCATGTTACATCTAGGGGGTACCCCTGGGTCGTGAAAAACTTGGTAATCAGAGCTCAAGGTTTAGAATGGTCCTAGGATGTCTCATAAGCCACATCAAGTAGAGTCTTGTTCATAAATGTGAAGCGCGCCACATTTATGAATGAGAGGCTATAAGATAATTAGGAAACTTCATTTCTTTTATTACTCTAAAGTCATGCGATAGAGTTTAGTTATATAAGATCTCTCTCTTAATCCTTATTCGATGCTCTACATGATATGGCTACTCGAAGAGCTTATGATAGAAGGAATGTGAGGGAGAATGAGGAACAAGAGGCTCCTCAAGTTCTGGTCGATCCTTTGGCCGAGCAAGTTACTAATGCAAAATTTAGGGCTGCTTTTCAAGTGTTGGCTCAAGCCGTGATGGCCTAAGCCAATAGGGAGGTAGTGGTCCCCGTGAACCCAAATGTGGGTATGACGACATCTAGAGTGAGGACTTCACTAGGATGAATCCTATGAAGTTTCATGGTTCTAAGGTTGAGGAAGATTCTCAAGAGTTTATTGATGAGGTCTATAAGGTTTTGATGAACATGAGAGTGATGCTGGTGGAAAAGGCAGAGTTGGCCGCTTATCAACTAAAAGGTGTTGCTCAAACTTGGTTCAACTAATGGAAAGAAGGGAGATCAGAAGATGTGGGTCCTCTTGATTGGGAGAAGTTTAAGGCCATTTTTCTTGATAGGTTCTTTTCCCTTGAGATGAAGGAAGCCTAGGTATCATTTACCTTCGACAAGAGAGTATGAGTATGAGAGAATATGCTCTAAAGTTCACTCAATTGTCTAAATATGTTCCAATAATGGTTGCCGATTCAAGGGCAAGGATGAGTAAGTTTGTTTTGGGTATGTTCGAAATGGTGGTTAAAGAGTGTCGTACTGCCATGCTCATTAATGACATGGACATCTCTCGTCTCATGGTTCATGCACAACATATTGAAGAGGGGAAATTTAAGGAAAAGTCTAGAGAGGTAAAAAGGGCTAAGACTGGTGATAGTAATTTCTCTCATGCCAGGTCCGATGGACATGGTCGTTCTAGATTTCAACAAAGGTTTTCCGGTCAAGGTTCCTCCAATGCTTCTCCTAAGTTCAACAAAGATAGGGTGTCTAACCCTAAACCTCAAGGAGGTAATGGTAGTGGATCTTCATTGCCCATGTCTACTTGTACTAGGTGTGGAAGGAAGCACGAGGGTAAGTGCCTAGTTGCCACGGATGGTTGCTCCAGCTGTGGTAAGAGTGGTCATAAAATTAGGATTGCCCGATGCTTACGGCTAAAGGAAGAGAGGGTAAGCAAGCTCCTCCTAGTGGTTTGGGTTTTGATGCTCCTAAGAAAAATTGATTTTATACACTTTAGACTCGTGGTGAACAAGAGGGTTCTCCCGATGTGGTTACCGGTATGTTTAATATTTTCCATCTTGATATTTATTCTTTACTTGACCCCGGTGCTACATTGTCTTTTGTGACGCCATATGTTGGTGATTCTATTGTGGCTAAGAGGGTCTATAGAAAGTGTCCCGTTTCCTTGTCCCATAGCGTTTACCTTGTTGACTTGGTAGAACTTGATACGCTAGATGTTGATGTTATTCTTGGTATGGATTGGCTGCACTCATGTTATGATTCTATTGATTGTAGAACTCGTATAGTCAAGTTTTAGTTCCCCAATGAGCCTGTCCTAGAGTTGAAAGGGGGAAATTCTATGCGTAAGCGTCAGTTTGTCTCTTGTCTTAAATCTAGAAAGATGATTACTAAGGGTTGTATTTACCATCTAGTTAGGGTGAGGGATGTAGATTTCGAAACCCCTACTCTCGAGTTGGTCCCTGTTGTTAATGAATTTCAAGAGGCGTTCCTAGATGATTTACCCGGTATTACTCCCGAAAGGGAAATAGACTTCGATATTGACCTTCTCCCAACTACGCAACCTATTTCTATTCCTCCTTACCGTATGGCTTCGATGCAACTAAAGGAGTTGAAAGAATAATTAAAGGACTTGTTGGATAAGGGTTTCATTCGACTGAGTATCTCTCCATGGGGTGCTCCAATTTTGTTTGTTCGAAAGAAAGATGGTTCTCTTCGTATGTGTATTGACCATCGTCAGTTGAACAAGGTGACCATTAAGAGTAAGTATCCTCTTCCAAGGATAGATGATTTATTTGACCAACTTCAAGGAGCAAGTTATTTCTCCAAGACTAATCTTCGATCGGGTTATCACCAATTAAGGGTAAGGGAAGTTGACATTCTCAAGACAACTTTTCAAACTCGATATGGTCATTATGAGTTTTTGGTAATGTCATTTGGGTTGACCAATGCTTCGGCGACATTTATGGATTTGATGAATAAGGTGTTTAGACAATACCTTGACATGTTTGTGATTGTGTTCATTGATGATATGTTGATCTATTTGAGAAGTGAGAATGAGCATATTGATCATTTGAAGATCTTTTTGCAAGTTCTTAAGGACCAACAACTCTTTACAACGTTTAGCAAATATGAATTATGGTTAAGGTCTGTAGTTTCCTTGGTCATGCTGTTTCAAGTAACGGTATTGAGGTATATCCTAAGAAGACGGATGCGGTCAAGAGTTGGTCTAGAACTCTAACTCCTTCGGATATTAGAAGTTTCTTGGGTTTAGCCGGTTACTATAGAAGGTTTGTTGAGCTATTCTCTTCAATCGCCTCTCCTTTGATGGCTTTCACTTAAAAGAAAGCTAAGTTCATATGGTCCGAAGTGTGTGAGAAGAGTTTCCAAGAGTTGAAGGACAGACGTACTTCCTCTCCCCGATGTTGACTTTACCAGAAGGGACCGATGGCTTTGTTGTTTACCGTGATGCCTATAAAATTGGGTTAGGGTGTGTGCTTATGCAAAATTGGAAAGTTATTGCCTATGCCTCAAGGCATCTTAAGATTCATGAAAATAATTATCCTACCCATGACCTTGAACTAGATGTAGATGTGTTTACCGACCACAAGAGTTTGCAATATGTGTATAATCAGAAAGATCTAAATCTTTGCCAAAGAAGGTGGCTTGAGTTATTAAAAGATTATGATATGATTGTTCTCTATCACCCTATAAAGGCAAATGTGGTGATGGATGCTCTTAGTTGGTTATCTATGGGTAGTGTTGCTCATATTTAAGAAGAAAAGAAAGAGTTGCTTTGAGGTTCAAAGCTTGGCCCGATTAGGTGTTCAGTTAGTCGAATCTATCAAGGGTGGTTCTATGCTTCATAATGGTTCCGAATCATCTTTTGTGGTGGATGTGAAAGCAAAGCAAGGTCTTGATCCAATATTGGTTGAGTTAAAAGAAGCGGTGGTTAACAAAACCGTTGAAGCTTTCTCCCAAGGGGGAGATGGTGTACTTAGATATCAAGGTCAATTATGTGTTCCAAATGGTGAAGAATTGAGGGAACATATCTTGTTAGAAGCTCATAGTTTGAGATATTCCATTCACCCATGGGCCACCAAGATGTACTATGATTTGCGGGAGGTCTATCAGTTGAATGGAATGAAGAAAGATATTGCAGGATTTGTGGCTAAGTGTCAAAATAGCCAACGAGTGAAAGTTGAGCATCAGAAATCGGGAGGTTTGTCCCAATATATTAGCATTCCTAGTTGGAAGTGGGAAGATTTAAATATGGACTTTATTGTTGGTTTGCCTTGTTCCCGGCGACAACATGATTCTATTTGGGTGATAGTAGATCGGATGATGAAATCGTCTCATTTCCTCCCCGTCAAGGTTTCCTATTCGGCGAAGGGTTATGCCAAGTTGTAATTGAGAGAAATGGTAAAGTTGCACGGAGTTCCTTTGTCAATTATTTTCGATCGTGGTACCCAATTCACTTCTCAGTTTTGTATGGCATTCAAAAAGGGTCTTCGTACTCGTGTTAAGCTTAGTACGACGTTCCATCTCCAAACCGATGGTCAAGCGGAGCGTACTATCCAAACTTTGGAAGATACGTCAAGAGCTTGTGTGATTGATTTTAAGGGTAATTGGGATGACTATTTGCCATTGATTGAATTTGCTTATAACAATAGCTATCACTCAAGTATTGATATGGCTCCATTTGATGCCTTATATGGTATGAGGTGTAGATCTCCTATAGGATGATTTGAGGTGGGTGAAGTTTCCCTAATAGGTCCCGAGTTGGTACATGAGGTCATAGAGAAAGTTTGACTTATACGAGAAAGGTTGAAAACGGCTTAAAGTTGGCAAAAGTCATATGCCGATGTGAGAAGAAGGATCTTGAGTTTGATATTCATGATTGGGATTACTTAAAAATCTCACCCATGAAGGGTTTAATGAGGTTTGGTAAGAAAGGGAAGCTTAGTCCCTAATATGTAGGCCCATATCAGATTTTAAGGATTGTTGGTAAGGTTGCCTATGAGCTAGATTTTCGAAATGAGTTGGCATTAGTGCATCCAATTTTTCATGTCTCTATGCTTACATAGTGTGTTGGATATCCGACATCCATAGTTCCCTTAGAAGGGTTGGGAGTTAACGAAAGTCTTTCTTATGAGGAGGTCCCGGTTGAGATTTTAGACCGGACAGTTAAGAAGTTAAGAAACATGGAAGTTGCTTCCATGAAAGTATTGTGGAGGAATCATTTCGTTGCTACTTAGTAGGCCGAGGCCGATATGATGTCTTGATATCCTCATCTTTTTCCTTCTACTCCTACTTTATCTTGAGGTAATAAGTTCGTCATGGTTTGTCATTTGTTTTGGAGTCATGTGTTTTATATGTTTCCATGATTTCCTTATGTTATGCATGTTCATGAAAAACTTGTGTTTTGAAAGAAAATGAGTTTACATGGTTGCTTATCCTCATGTTGTTGTGCATTGAGTATGAGTTGCCGATAGACTTCATGAGATGAGTTGATGAACATGCTTTAGCTTGTAGTTGATATTTCCTCCTTGGATGTATACTTTTGAGTATAGATTGCATATAGGCTCCGTGAGATAATGTTGAGCGTGCTCTTAGGTTGTAGATGGTAGTTCCTCCTTGAATATGAGAAATATTGAAATTTCATGCATATTGGTTTGCTAAGTCTAATTCCTACTTTCCTTATGATGCATTGAGTATATTTAGCTTGGAGTTGATCTTTCCTCCTTGGTTTTGTGCATTTTGATGAGATTGCATGCATGATGGGATGCTAGTATTGAGTCTTTTCTTTCAAGAGGTATCTAAAATTCCATTTGAAGACGAATGTTCCCAAGGGGGGAGATAATGTAACACCTCAGAATATAGTAGCCTAAGCAAGGGTCCAAGTGAGTGGTCACACACCAAAAATTTAGCCTTGGCACCCTCCACGAAGGTGTACACTGCACACTGACCGTGAAGGGTACCACGACTCGTGGTGGTACCCGTGGACCTTAGGAAGAAGCTAGCCAAGGGAGGCTCACCTCGCACTAGCACCATGAGGGATCGTGGTGGGCACCACAGCTTGTGGTTGTGTCCATGGAGGTGAGGTAGTGAGCCCTCCAAAGCTGCCCAAATTGAGACCCTCCCCATGAGCCACTTGACAGCTCGTGAAGTGGCTATGGGCCATGGGAGAGGTCGTGATCATGAGTTGGACTTGAGGGGCTAAGTGGTGGAAAGCCAAGTCACTGGTCAAGGGACTACGGCTACCACCACGGTTCGTGAGAGCCACCACGGCTCCTGGAAGCCATTGTGATGGTGGTTCGGCAGTGTTAGTTCAGAGGTTTTTGGGTCTTTTCCGGTTTTAATTAAATTAATACTATGTTATTTAACCCAAGCCTAGGACCCCTATATAAGTGATTTTAATCCCATAACTCACCCATTCAAGTCAATATTTCAAAAACCCAAAAAAAATCAAAGTTCTTCCTCTCAAAAAATATTTCTCTTTCTAGAACTTGAAGAAGAAGAAAGGATTCAAGTTAGGGTCATGGTCACTCCATTCCTCAAGCCATTGTAGGCTTTGATTGATAGTAAGGTATGAAAGTTTTCATCCATGGATTCTTTCCATTCATGGAGTTCCCAAATTTCTCTATTTCAAAGTTAGAATTCCCAAATTGAGTTAGGATTTTCTTCAATTGTCATGGGTTCTCTAGATTATTTAGTTAAATGATTGGATTATGATCTCTTATGCATGAATTGATGAAATACTATGATTTTATGATGATTTCCCCATGAACCCATGTAATCCCCATGCTTTCAAGTTATGAATCATATGATGTGCGATTTTGATTGTAAAGGAAGAGTTTTATGAAATTAAGCATGTATTTCTAGCTTTACATGAGTTTATGATGAAATCCATATCTAACCCATGTTTTCTAAGTGTTGATGATTGAAAGTGGGTTTTGAACCTTGAAAGGTAAATTATGGACTTATGCATTTTCTTATGAAATCTATGCAAATGTTTTAAGGATGCTTTGACAGTAAAGTAACAGTGATGATTATGATGATGTGTTGTTGAAAGTACTTTATCATATACACATAAAATCAAGATATGAAAGGTTTTCTCATATAATAAGGATTCTAAGGTTGAAAGGCTTTCTCACCTAATCGTATAAAAAATTAAGAGCTATCCTAATGAACCTAGCTTGGATTGCTTATTGAAAGATATATTTCCATGGATGATGACTTAGATTGGATTGACAACATGACGTTCCTTTTCATGGATAATAAGAACAAGTAAGAATTGACTATTCTGTGGGATTTATGCTTAACACCGAGAGGATATTGAGATGGAAGTTCTCCTATGAATAGAGGTCGGGTTTCTAGAAGCAATCTCCTTATCCCTTACCTATGTTCCCCCATAGGATGATTTTCTAGATAGACATTAGCTAGTGGATCCACTTTATCTCAGATTTATGGTCCTTAACTTGGCAAGTAGGACAACCCTTTTGGGTGTGGGAGACACCGGAGGAACATGTTATAGCTCACATGGTCTCTATGTCGGTTAAGGCTAATTCCCCACAATATTAATGATTTAAGGTTACTTCAAGAAGTATCTCATATGTGTTCAAAGGCTTTAAAATTATGTTAGCTTGCATTGACCATGGTTTTATGACTTATGTTTTCTAACTCTCTTACATCATGTTTTATCTTAGTGAATTGCATGTCATGAAATGAAATGTCCCTTTTGAGCATGATTTAAATGTTTTATGCATAGCTATCATACTAGGTACATTGTTTTGCACTAACGCATACTTTTGCCTACATTTCTCCAAATGCAGGGTCCGACAGTCAGGGTCATCCAGTTTCGTGCTAGTGATTGATTTCCGATCTTTGGTGAGTCCTCATGCTTCGAGGACATAGTTTCACTTTCGGTCATGATGTCTGGGCTAGGTCCAATTTCATTCTATTATACCAGATGGCTATATTGAGACAAGTGTTTTAGACTTTCGTTTTTCTTTATAAAAATTGTTGGACTTGGACTATTGTTTATTTCTTATGTTATGAAGGCTAAGTGTCTTGTATGTCCTTCGGGGTCCTGTACGCCATGTTAGATCTAGGGAGTACCCTTGGATCATGACAATTATTGGCTAGCCATTGTGAAAGATTGCTTGGACTATGCCCGAAGGTGCAAATCTTGCCAATTTCAGACAAATTTAATACATCATCCGCCTGAGGTATTACAACCAATTGTTGCATTTTGGCCATTCGACGTTTGGAGCTTGGATGTTGTTGGACAACTACAAAATTCTTCTCGTGGACACTCGTACATCTCTGCCACTGCAAATTACTTCTCAAAATAAGCTGAAATGTTCGCCCTTAGAGAAGTGAAGAAGGAGAATGTTGCAAATATTATCCAAGTGAATATCATATATCACTTTTGCATCCCTCGCTACATAATAATAGAAAAAGGCAAGTCGTTTCATTATAAGTTAATGAACAAGATTTGTGATCTCTTTGGCCTAAAACAACATAAATCTTCGATGTATCATAATGCCACCAATGGGCTGGCTGAAGCATTCAATAAGACCCAACTTCTATTTTATCCAAATTCCACAAGAAGTCTCAAAATGAGATCGGAAGCCTTAGGAACCGCACTATAGGTCGTTCTAGACCAAACTCTATATTTCGAAGCTAACTGCATTGATGGAATTCCCATCAAATCATGTTTACTAGGAATGTTGATTGAAGTTAATCCTTGGCTTAAGCTTCAAGGTTAAAATGCCTAACGACACATAATATTGAGGAGAATGTTCTTGTGGGTAGTGCATGTTGGGATAGCCATGGAGGGGAGTTCCCTTTAAATTCAATTATGAGCTCGTTTGAGAATTTTAAAAGTAATGTTAGTTCCTTAAGTGCTGGTGATCAGCAAAAGTGATTCATATTGCTTCTGTTACATTGTTATGTTTAAGGATTGTTTTATGTATATTATTATAAGCGATGTGACTGGATATGTGAAGAAGTTATGGAGACGTTAAAGGACTTAAACATTTCAGGGAGTTTTGGGGAGGACTTGATACAAAGGTTGTATAATATAGAGATACAATTAAAGGGAAAGGGAAGGAAAGAAAACATTGGCTAGATGAATTGCATGCTTACTAGTTGGTTACTGTTTTGGTAAGATCAAGTAGCTCAAATTTGTTGATTAGCTACTAATATTAGTCTTACAGCTTATTTTATTGTAGATTAGTAATTTAAAGAGAAGGAGATTAAGTCATACTTTTTGAACGATATAGCAATGTATGTAAGGCTATTCAATTCCATATTCCTTGGCATGAAATCTAATATTTGCGATACATAACAATGAAGTGAATTTCCTAAGTTCTATTCCTAATAAAGGAAACAAAGTGGCATCGTGCAATCTCCAAATAGCTAACACTATTTTTACGCTCTTCCTAGTGTGCCCAATTACTTTTTGACCAAACTGCTGCTCAAGTTGCTTGATTGACACTACATGGGCATCAACTTTTTGATCGATTCCACACAAGTCATTTCTCATCTCTTTCACGTTCTCATCAGTTGCATCAAACCTCGTCATCATCTTTTGCATCATATCCTCAATTCCTGACATACTACCACCAGCCTATCTATTACCAGATTCTCTATTACCCGGTGGAACATAGGGTCCAAATCTCTCATTCCTGTTGCCATAGTTGTTCTGGTTGTAGTTTTTATCACGATTATAGTTCCCATCCCGGATATAGTTTCCCTCACGGTTCTAGTTGCCATAGTTCTGACATTGGTTTCCTTGACCTTGGCGCCAATTATCCGAGTTGGACCTTGGGCGTTGGTTTGGAAACCCCCCATCTGAGCATTCACCAAATATGCATCCTCCTCATAGTAACATTCTTCAACTGGTGGTGGTGGAGTTCTAGTTAAGTATTTTACCGCATTTACATTTTCTGCACTTCAACTCACGTGCTTCAATACCAAGCCAAATTCCATTCTCATTTGAGCCATATCTTCACATATATCTTCATTGGCTTTATTTGGTGTAGTTTGGAGTGTAAATGTGTTTCTACGAATATTCGCTTTTCTAGTGTTCCATGCCTTATTGTTTCGGGAAATCTTCTCCAATTTTTCAGCGATCTTCTCAAAAGTGCACTCACTATATGATCCTATAGAAATAGTATCTAGCACAACATTTCCATTAACATCCTGTCCTCTGTAGAAATACTCTTTGAGTGACTCATCATCAATGCGGTGATTCGGAACACTTCTGATGTATGTAGTGAATCTATCCCATGAACTGCTTACGGACTCTACAGGTAGTGCTACAAAGTTATTCAGTTTATCCTTGTAATTCAACTTTTTAGACACCGGAAAATACTTCGCCATGAACACCTTATGCAACTAGTCCCATGTATGAATCTAATTATATGAAAGCTCAGAAAACCAAACTGTAGCATCACCGGTCAATGACAGAGGGAATACTCTCAAAACTATAATATCCATATCCAATTCTGGTCTCCCCACACAACTCTTGCAGACACTTCTCAATTTAGCCATTTGACCATGCAGATCTTCCGAAGCTAGATGAGCAAACAACCCTCGTGTTGTAAGCATTTGCATAAGACTGCTGGTTATCACGAATGTATGCCCTGGAGGTAGAAGTGGTAGAACAATAGGCCCTTCAAATTCAGTTGTATTATAGTCAACCCGATAGTTATCGTGTGAAGCCTTGGTGCTGGCAGATTCTGCATCCTTTCTTGATTTCTGAGTAGATTACCACAATGAACCTGCTTACCACCAAGAACCTGATTACCACCAAGAATTTGAGCCGCCACATCAACAACCCAGGAGGCTGCAAGTCGACTCTATCACCTAGACCCTCTCCGATTGGATTGTTTTGTACCCCTTGGTTATTCATTCTCCTCAAGGTTTTATTTAATTCTGAACCTTACGGGGTCAAAGGTTCGCCTCGACTCTGTATACTTGGCATACACTAGAGTAGAAACCTGTAGAAAACCAAAACAAAAGAAGAAAGTAAAACCAGGAAATACTTGACTAAAGTTCAATAATGTAGTTAAAGTTAATCTAAAAGCCGCATTCACTGGCAGCGGTGCCAAAATTTGATACGCTCAAATTACACCTCCCTAGAGAAGTATAAGCGATCGTTGTCAAATAAATAACCCACCTTGTAGGTTGGGGTCGATCCCACGTGGAATATGGTTCAAACTTAAACTTAACTCACTATTATATCCGATTAGTCAAACTATTTCTGAGAAAAGTAAACAAAAGGGGGGATTTTGTATGTAAGTAACAGATTTGAATGCTTAAGTGACAAGTATACAAGGTTCAAACTTTGCTTTATTAATATGAGAAAGAAACTAGGTATATGTGTTACCCACAAGCTCTTAACGCAGTAATCCTAATAATAGTACCCTTTTCCTAGTGTTTTACATGCAAAGTTAGTAAGTTAGGTATCCCTAAGTGATTGGTCCTCCAAGTAGGGAATTTCACCACACACCTCGGTCCGGCTACAGATGTATGCTTTACTAACCTTTACCTTTTACCTCAGATTAGTCATCACATCAATGTATGACTTAGTTTTCACCCTCACTCCAATTGATATTAGACTATTAGATAGCATCCACTAAATCTCTGTTGTTAATTCTTTTCTCATTCACTACCTTCTTGGTCCAGCAAGTAGAAACAAGGCGAGTTCTAACGTTGGCCACCATTAAAAAGACTTCTAAATGAAAGAATTAACAATAAATTATAACGACTCGGAAAACATGTAAGTGAAACTAGAGCCTAATGATTGTGTGTTTGAGTTTGTAATTGGGTTTCATGTGATAGAATGTTGTTATGAGCTTAGGTTGAGGGGTTAAACTTCAAGGTACGACTCCCCAAGGACCACCCAAGGGGTCCTTGAGGAGGACCCTAAAGCCTAACCCCCAAGAGCCTAAGAAACAAAAAAGCTGTCAAATTGAGAAGGACTCACGGATAGGACATACGCCCCGTAGGTCCATCCATACCCCGTGGATGGCCTCCGTGGGTCAAGGCCCCAAAATTGAAGCCACAGAACCACGGAAGTAAGTTCCGTGGACCCACCCACGGTCCGTGGGTGGGGGTTCGTAGGTCATGACTGTTGGGGTTAATTGGTAATTTCATTTTAAGTTTAGTGAAGTTGGGGGACGGTTATTATTGGTTATTTAAAGTATTTTAAGAGTATTAAAACTACCTTTTCAATTCATTATTTCAAAACACCCAAATTAGAAACCTCCTCTACTCGAAAGTTATCTCTCTAGAAACCTCCATCGGAGGTGAAGGATTCAAGCTTTCAAGCTCAAGATCTCACCATTCTCACTCAAGTTTCCAAAGTTCCCCAAAAACCCTAGTTTCCAATCTATGCATGGGTTCAATTCCAAAACGTTTTCAAAGTGTTTTATATGATGAATTATGATTCGATTTTTGAATTATTGATGCATTATGGTCAATTTCCTCTATGAACCCATGTTTTCCCCAAATTCTTAAGTTGTGAATTGTGATTGGGAATTTATGGATCATGAAAGTATGTTGAATTGTTTATGTTTGTATTGAATTAGTTATTGAATCATGTTAATTCCCTTATCTACTGTAGTATATTAGATGTTTGGTTTGTGATTGATGTGTGGCCTTGGAGGGAAATTTCATGAAGGATTGTGTATGATTATGATGTGAAGTACATGTGTGTGATCTCAATGAATGTATTATGATCATGTTAGAATGGAATTGTGTTAGTATTGAAAGCTTATTCTCAATTTAACTCCTATGAATGATGATGATATAGGTGAAAGATTATTCTCATATACACACACTCATGAATGACTAATGAATGAAGTTTCTATGATTATGTTAATGATGAAGTATTGATTAAAAGGCTATTCTCAATTGTACTCCAATGAATGAAAATGACATGTTATGAAAGGACTTTCTCCTAATATGGGGATTCTTAGTTGAAAGGCTATTCTCATCTTTGAATCTATGAGCTATGTAATGAATGAATGTTGGGTTTTAGATGGATGCCCTCACGTGAGTTGAGGCGGGGTATCTAGTAACAATCTCTTATCCCATAATGAACTAAAGTAATGAATGTTAAGTATTTCGTGGGGAATAATGCTAAGCATTGAGTGGATAGTGATTTGAGATGGAAGCTCTCACGTGAGTTGAAGCGGGGTTTCTAGTAGCAATCTCTTGAGATGGATGCTCTCACGTGAGTTGAGGCGGGGTATCTAGTAGCAATCTCCCTATCCCATAACTATGTGCCCACATAGGTCTAGCTAGTGGATCCACCTAAGCTAAAGGTAATGGTCCTACCTTAGGCAAGTAGAAATCCCTTTATCCCGGTGAGGGTGACACCGGGATTCCATGAGTTGCTCACATGGTCTATGTCGATTAAGGCTTACCCCGACAAAGAATGTTAATGAACTATGGCTTCTGAAGAATGCACTACTTAGTGTGGGTGGTAGTATGGGATACCATCCATGCATTGCACAAGTAGGATTTGAGAGTAGACATGGTGTGTTCCTTTATGATATAATGTTAAGTGAAATGAATATGCTCTTATGATGATGCTAATGAGAATGTTGGTTTAATGTCTAATGAATGAAGGTGATCTTTATTAAGCTAATGAATAATGTTGACTTATGTGCTTAATGAGATGATGTATGCTTTACTTGGATTGTATTATGAGTTATTGAATATGAATGTACCTTGTCTATGATGTTGAGTTATTGAATATGAATGTACCTTGTCTATGGTGGCTTCAAAGGAGTACTTAGTGTGAATAGTAGTATAGGATGCTATCATACATTGCACAAGTATGACTTAGGGTTGCCCTAGATGATGGTCCTAATGTGTTGATATGACTTATGAAATGTTTATGTTCCTTATGTATGAGTATGGTTCAAAGGTGAAAATGATGAATGGTATGTTCACTTTTAGTTCTCTTCGTATGTGTATTGACTATTGTCAGTTGAACAAGGTGACCATTAAGAATAAGTATCCTCTTCCAAGGATAGATGATTTATTTGACCAACTTCAAGGAGCAAGTTATTTCTCCAAGATTGATCTTCGATCGGGTTATCACCAATTAAGGGTAAGGGAAGATGACATTCCGAAGACAACTTTTCAAGGTCGGTATGGTCATTATGAGTTTTTGGTAATGCCATTTGGGTTGACTAATGCTTCAGCGGCGTTTATGGATTTGATGAATAGGGTGTTTAGACAATACCTAGACATGTTTGTGATTGTGTTCATTGATGATATGTTGATCTATTTGAGAAGTGAGAATGAGCATATTGATCATTTGAAGATCGTTTTTCAAGTTCTTAAGGACCAACAACTCTTTGCAAAGTTTAGCAAATGTGAATTATGGTTAAGGTCCGTAGTTTCCTGGTCATGTTGTTACAAGTTAGGGTATTGAGGTATATCCTAAGAAGACGGATGCAGTGAAGAGTTGGCCTAGACCTCTAACTCCTTCGGATATTAGAAGTTTCTTAGTTTTAGTCGGTTACTATAGAAGGTTTGTTGAAGGATTCTCTTCAATCACCTCTCCTTTTGATAGCATCCAAGGAAGCTCTACTCCATTGAAGGACAAGGATGACGCTTTAGAAACTCCAAGGAGGCCCATAACAAGATCTCAAACCAAGGAGTTCAATGATAAGCTCAATGGGCTTCAATCGCTGATCCAAAGGTTTCTTATTGGGGAAGAAGAGCTCAAGCCCAAGGGAGAGGAATTGTCCAAATGCTACAATTATTTGGTGGCCCAAATTCAAGCCCAAGATGAGGAATTTTAAGGTCCAATTTCGTGCAAATAAGGTCAAGAAGAGTCCAAGAATCAGCCACAACAAGAGTTGCTTTCTGCCCAAGTTTTGAGAGAAGACTAGTCAAACTTTCCAAGATTGTCAAGATTCTTTTCCTAGTTGGGATTTACCTTAGTTATTTATTTATATATAGGTTATTAATATTTTCCTTAGTCTATTTATGGTCTCCTAAGTACCATTTAATGCTTTCCTAGAAGTACTAAATTTGTTCCTAGTTAGGTTACTTTATTTCCTTTCTAGAGTAGGATTCCTTGTAATTGTTTTTTTTAGGGTTTGGCTTCTTGGACGTTTTTCCCTTCTCCTATATATAGGAGTCCTTTTCATTCATTAAAGACAATTTAGATTGATATTAATAATATTTGAGAGAGTTCTTTGAACCTTTGTGACTTGTTCTTTGAGAATTTATCTTTAAACCTTTACTAGTTTCATAGTTTAAGGTATAAAGTAACTTCTTCTTGTGATATCTTTGGTTTCTTTTTGGTATTCTTTAGAAGGTGATTAGTTTCTACATACTAATTATTGTCTTTAGTTACTCATAAAGCGGTCAAGATCCGAATCTATCGTTTTGATTCATTTTCTCAAGTAAAGGCGTTAGATTTCTTCCATAAATCTATACGTTGTTACTTGGATCTTTTCAAGACCTTAGAACATCTAATCCTTGGAAATTCGTGGATCTTTCCTTCGAATCTCCCATATCTTTAGTTAGTTTTTGTTGTTTCTTTTCTTGTGCTTCCGCATTCTAATATTCAATTCTCTATTTGTGATCTCCTTTTAACCTTGCTGTTATCAAGTGGTATCAGAGCGGTTCTATCAAGATTCTGTTCTTGATAAATCTTGGGATTTCTTCTTATTTAGAGCAAAAAAAAAATTACTGTAGCGTGAACAGTAGAAAAAAAGAAGTTATAACTTGCTCTCTAAGAAATCTGATTACTTGTCCTCCAAGAAATTAGATTACTTGATACCCAAGAAAGCTTATTACTTGCTATTCAAGAAATCTTATTACTTGCTCTCCAAGTAAACTTATTACTTGCTCTCCAAGTTTTGCATTAATTTGTTTTCAAGCAAGAAGGTAGCAAGAAGAGGGGATTCTAGACTTTTAAGAATAAGAGGAATTTTATTTTTTTCTTGTTCTTATAATTCTAAAATAAGTTCCTTTTTATTCGTGTTTTGTTTCAACTAAATCCTACTTGTTCTAGGACTAGTTCTTTACTTTCTTTTTGTACCCCAAGATTCCATACTTTATTACTACGAACTTGATACACGTTTTGGTTTAATTATAAATCTACAAAGTATTCTCGTTCAAAGGTTATTTTGAGTGGAAAAAGGCAAGTGTGGGTGAGTTTAAAAGAGGGTAAAAGCCATATTAAAAGTGTGATACTTGATCATTTATTCTTTTTTTTTTAGATGTCTAATTCATGTGGTGATGAGGAAAGGGCTCGTTTAGAAGCCGAGGTCAAAGGAAGGAACGACTTCACCCTTCAAGCTATGCACCAACAATTTGAGAGATGGACCCTTCAATTTCAAGAGATGAGGGATATGATTATCGAGCAGAATGACACCATAGCTGCAATTAGGAGGGAGAATAATGTTGTACCCCCAAATAATGTTAGACCCCAAGTTAGAAGGAATGTACCCCATATCCCTTTTGTAAATCCTGAATATGATAATGATGATTTTGATGTTGAATTTAATCTAGAAAGAAGAGATAGGAGGGGACAAAGAGGTAGAGTAGAAGATGATAATATAAATAGTATAAAAATGAAGATGCCATCTTTCAAGGGGACAAGGGATCCAGACTTGTACCTTGATTGGGAGAGACGAGTTGAAGCCATCTTTGATTGCCATAACTACTCTGAGGGTAAGAAAGTTAAACTTGCTGTTGTTGAGTTTTCTGATTATGCTGCTTCTTGGTGGAAAAAGCTTGCTAGGGACAGATTGCAAGAGGAGCTACCACCTATTGCTACGTGGGCAGAGATGAAGAGGGTAATGAGAAAGCGATTTATTCCATCATACTTCCAAAGAGATCTACAATCTCGCCTTCAACGCTTGAAGCAAGGCTCCATGTCGGTGGATGAGTACTTCAAAAGCATGGATATGGCTATGATCCAAGCTAACTGCATGGAGGAAGAAGAGGCTACAATAGCTAGATTTTTAAATGGTTTAAATACAGAAATAGCTAATGTAGTAGAGATACAACAATATGTAACTTTAGATGAGTTAGTTGATTTGTCTGTAAAAGTTGAAAAACAAATTGAGAAAAAGCAGCAAAATAACTCATGGAGAAGTCGACCAAACACTATCTCTAAGAAGCCATGGTCAACTCAAGAGGGGAAAGCTCCTTCCAAACCTCAAGATGATAGAGGTAAAGGTAAAGTTGAGGAGGGAGGTAAAACCTTTAATCCTAAATCTTCTAAACCTTCAAGTTCTATTCAATGTCACAAATGTCATGGAAGGGGGCATATGATGCATGAATGTCCAAGTAGAAGAAACATCCTACTTAGAGAGAATGGAGAATATGAGAGTGAAAAAAGTGAGGGGGAAGAAGAAGAGAGAGAAGGTGTAAGTGAGGAAGATGATTTGGAATTGCCTAATGATGGTATAATTGGGGTGGTTAGGAGAATTATGACTATCAATTTGGGTAGTGTTGATGAAGGGCAGAGAGAGAATTTGTTTCATACTAGGTGTGGGATAAAAGGGAAGACTTATTCTATGATTATTGATGGGGGAAGTTGTGCAAACGTGGTGAGTTCATACTTGGTGGATAAACTAGGAATTGCATGCATGAAGCGCCCTACCCCATATAGGCTCCAATGGTTGAATGATTGTGGAGAAGTAAAAGTAAACAAACAATGCATGATTTCATTCAATGTTGGTAGGTATGAAGATGAAATTCTTTGTGATGTAGTTCCAATGCAAGCATGTCATGTTTTACTTGGCCGACCTTGGCAGTATGATAGGGATACTACTCATCATGGGAGAAAGAATAGGTATAGTCTTCTGCATAATGGTAAGAAGTATACTCTTGCACCATTATCTCCTTCTCAAGTGTTTGAAGATCAAAAACGATTGAGGGAAACAATGGGAAAACAAAAGGGAGAGGTAAAAAGTGAGCTTGAGGGAAAACAAAAAGGCCAAGAGATAGAAAAAAAGAGAGATGGCCGAGAGAAAGAGAGAGAGGGCAGCGATCTAAGTAAAGAGGTAAAAGAGGGTGTGAGTAAAAAAATAAAATGTTTTGGTGAGAGGAAAACGGCTAAGGAAAAGAAAAATGAGAGCCTTTATATAAAAGCCAAAGAGTGTTTGAATGCTAGGAGAGAGGGACTGCCCATAATACTACTTACTTACAAAGAAGTATTGATTAATTTTGAACAACTAACTCCTTCTTTGCCAAATAGTGTTTCTTCTCTTTTGCAGAATTTTGAAGATGTTTTTCCTGATGACACTCCAAAGGGATTGCCACCTTTGAGAGGGATTGAGCACCAAATAGACTTTGTGCCTGGGTCTCAACTTCCTAATAGGCCTGCCTATAGGAGCAATCCTGAAGAGACCAAAGAATTACAAAGGCAAGTTGAAGAATTGCTTGAAAAGGGATTTGTTCGAGAGAGTATGAGCCCATGCTCTGTTCCAGTCATATTAGTCCCCAAAAAGGATGGAACATGGAGGATGTGTGTAGATTGTCGAGCCATCAACAAGATAACGGTAAAGTATCGCCATCCTATCCCTCGTCTTGATGACATGTTGGACCAACTGTATGGTTCCAAAATCTTTTCTAAAAGAACTTTAGGGAACATATTGAGGGCTGTTTTGAAAGGAAAGTTGACTTCTTGGGAAGATTACTTAC
>NW_006239995.1:0-1938 GCF_000226075.1 Solanum tuberosum
AAATATCCTAAACACCCTTTAAAACCCTAAACCTAAACATTCCTCTAAAGCTAATAAAACCCAAGAAAATCTTCAGCCCAAAATCCTTTAAAAAACCAAACCCTAAGAAATCATAAACGCTAAATCCTATACCCTAATAAACTCTAAATCCTTAACACTAAACCATAGGGCTAAACCCTATACCTCAAACCATATGAAACACTAAGAAATCCTAAACCCTAAGAAAACCTAAACCCAAAAATCCATTAAAACCCTAATACTATAATACTCGGGGGGGGAAAATAAATCCCTTTAAAACCCTAAGCCTTAAAAAAATGCCATGCCCTAAATCCTACGTAACCCTAAATCTTAAGAAATCCAAATTCTTAAAAAACCCTAATAAACCCTAAAACATTTAAAAACCCTAATCTTAAAAATAATAAACCTAAAAAAAACATAAACCCTAAAAAAAACTCCTAACCTAAAACCCGAAACCCTAAACCTTAAACCCTATACCTTAGGGCCTAAACCCTAAACCTTTGGCCTTAACCCTAAACATAAAGAAACCCTTAAAACCCCTAAAAACCTTTTAAAACTCTAAACCCAAAAACCCTTAAGAAATCATAAGCATAAACCCATAAAAAATTATTTAAAAAAATACCCCTCCTTGTACTTATTTTATTTTATTTATGCTAAGGCCTAGGGGTGTTGCTAAGCCCCTGTCTCCCCCCAAGGGTCGTTCAAATAAAATTTAAAAAAAAACCAGGAAACCCTATCATACTCTAAGAAACACTAAACCCTAAGAAACTCTAAACCTTAAACCCTTATAAACCCTAATACCTTAAAACCTAAGATCCTAAACCCTAAACCCTAAGAAACCTTATACCTAAGAAACCCTAATACCCTAAACCCTATAAATCCTATAAAAACTCTAAACCTATAATCTCTAACGAAAAAAAAAAAACCCTTTTAAAACCCCTAAAAACCTTAAACCTAAAAAGCAGTAAGCCCTACACCCAAATTTACCCTAAAATCATTTTAAAAGAATCCTAAACCCTATGAAACCCTAATCCCTAAAAATCACTAAGAAAACCTAAACCCTAAAAATCACTAAGAAAACCAAAGCCTTAAAAAAAACCTGTAAAACTCCTAAACCTAAGGAACCCACAATCTTTAAACCCCGAATCCTTTACCCTAAGAAACCCTAAATCGTAAGCCAAAAACCCAAACTCTAAGAAAACCCCAAACCCTAAACCCTAAAAAACAACACAAAAATCTTTAAAAATTCTAAACATTAAAAACCTCTAAAAAATCTTAAGCCTAACAAACATAAACCCTAAACCTAAAACACTAATCCCGAAATGACCCAAAAAAAAAATCTAGGAGACCTTAAATGTTAAAATCAAACCCTAAGAAACCTAAACCCTAAACCTTAGGGATAAACCCCCAAGCCTAATCCTTATGAAACTCTAAGAAGCCCTAAATCCTAAGAGAAAAAAAACACTAATAACCTTTAAACCTCTAAAACTAAAAATCCCGAAAACAAACCTTACAAACCCTAAAAAATTCCATAATCTAAAACCCTAAGTCCTAAGCCCTTAGAACTCCTAAACCGTAAAAACATTAATGATCCTTAAAATCCTAAATCGAACAAAACTCTTAACCTAAAAATATCTAAGAAAAACTTAAGCTCTAAACCCTAACCTAAAAACCTTTACCCAAATACCTAAACTCTTATTAATCATGTTCAGATTATACCATTGTTCAATATGCTGTATTAAGTAATATATATTTGTTCAGCTTTATCCTATCATGCATTCTCAGTACCTTTCAAGTACTGACACATACTCTACGCTACATCTTCTCGGGATGTAGGTAGAGGTCCTCGGCATTCGAATCATACGGAGATCGGTTTCCGATCCGTATTCAGCAATATCAGTGGTGAGTCCTCGTTCTTCG
>NW_006239995.1:2208-4715 GCF_000226075.1 Solanum tuberosum
AAGCCTAAACCTAAGAAATTTGAAACCCCTAAGAAACCCTAAACCCTAAGAAACACTAAAGGAAACCCATAAACCCCACGACTTATGAAACACCAACAAACCCTTAACCTTAAGAAATCCTAAACCCTAAAAACACCTTTAAAAACACTAAACCTAAAAATCCCTTAAATCCCCTAACCCCTAAAACCCTAAATCTAAAATCCTTAAGCCCTAAACTCAAAGAAATCCTAATCCCAAAGAACCCCACAACCGTAGAAAATTATAAATATCTTGTAAAGCCCTTTTAAAATCATAAATCGAAAAAAAACTGTAAAGTTAAAAAATACTACAAAAACTTAAGCCCTAAGCCGTAAACCTTAAAAACCCTTAAATAAAAAACTTAGACCTTCAACCCTAAATCCTAAGAAACCCTAAATGCTCAACTCTATACCCAAAGAAACCTTAAACCTTAGGGCTAAAACCCTAAGACTCTACCTTAAGAAATAAAAAAAACCCTAAAAACATTTAAAACCCCTAAACCCTAGACTTTAAAAAACCCTAAGCTCTACGAACCCCTTAATCGTAAATAAACCATAAATATCCTAAACACCCTTTAAAACCCTAAACCTAAAAATTCCTCTAAACCTAATAAAACCCTAGAAAATCTTAAGCCCAAAACCCTAAATCCTTAAAAATCCAAAACCTAATACCCAGAACTCTAAGAAACCCTAAACGCTAAACACTATACCCTAAGAAACGTAAAATCCTAACTCTAGACCATAGGGCCAAACCCCAAGCCTTATGAAACACTAAGAAATCCTAAACCCTAAAAAAACCTAAACCCTAAAATCCATTAAAACCCCTAATACTATAATACTCGGGGAAAAAAATAATTCCCTTTAAAACCCTAAACCTTAAAAAAATCCTATGCCCTAAATCCAACGTAACCCTAAATCTTAAGAATCCAAATTCTTAAAAAACCCTAAGAAACCCTAAAACATTTAAAAACCCTAATCATAAAAATAATAAACCTTAAAAAAACCATAAACCCTAAAAATAAATCTTAACCTAAAACCCGAAACCCTATACCTTAGGTCCTAAACCCTAAACCTTTGGCCTTAACCCTAAACATAAAGAAACCCTTAAAACCCCTAAAACCTTTTAAAACTCTAAACCCAAAAACCCTTAAGAAATCATAAGCATAAACCATTAAAAAACTCAAAAAAAATAATCTTTAAACCTAAAACCCTAAGCCCTAAACTCTAAACCAGGAAACCCTATCATACTCTAAGAAACACTAAACCCTAAGAAACTCTAAACCTTAAACCCTTATAAACCCTAATACCTTAAAACCTAAGATCCTAAACCCTAAACCTAAAACACTAAACCCTAACCTAAAAACCTTTACCCAAATACCTAAACTCTTATTAATCATTTTCAGATTATACCATTGTTCAATATGCTCTATTAAGTTATATATATTTGTTCAGCTTTATCCTGTCATTCATTCTCAGTACCTTTCAAGTACTGACACATACTCTACGTACATCTTCTCGGGATGTAGGAAGAGCTCCTCGGCATTCGGATCATGTGGAGATCGGTTCCCGATCCATATTTAGCAATATCAGTGGTGAGTTCTCGTTCTTCGAGGACGATTGACATGTTTTATATTCTGTCTTTCATTTTATTTTCAGTTTATCTAGAGTTAGTTGGGGGCATGTCCCAGTATCTCTAGTAAGTTAGAGGCTTTTATTCAGACATTGTTTTTGTCACTCCTCGAGGTTACTCCCGTGACGTAACGTGGGACCTAGGATCACGAGTAACCCCAGGCTAACCTTGAGTTGGCATATCATAAGCATATTAGATAAACACCTTCAAAAACCTTTAGAAGCCTAAACCTAAGAAATTTGAAACCCCTAAGAAACCCTAAACCCTAAGAAACACTAAAGGAAACCCATAAACCCCAAGACTTATGAAACACCAACAAACCCTAAACCTTAAGAAATCGTAAACCCTAAAAACACCTTTAAAAACACTAAACCTAAAAAATCTGTCAAATCCCCTAACCCCTAAAAAACCCTAAATCTAAAATCCTAAGCCCTAAACTCAAAGAAATCCTAATCCCTAAGAACCCCAAAACCGTAGAAAATTATAAAAATCTTGAAAAACTCTTTTAAAATCCTAAATCGAAAAAAAACTCTAAACCTAAAAAAAAATACAAAAACTTAAGCCCTAAGCCGTAAACCTTAAGAACCCTTAAATAAAAAACTTAGACCTTCAACCCTAAATCCTAAGAAACCCTAAATGCTCAACTCTATACCCAAAGAAACCTTAAACCTTAGGGCTAAAACCCTAAGACTCTACCTTAAGAAATAAAAAAAACCCTAAAAACATTTAAAACCCCTAAACCCTAAACTTTAAAAATCCCTAAGCTCTACGAACCCCTTAATCGTAAAAAAACCATAAATATCCTAAACACCCTTTAAAACCCTACACCTAAAAATTCCTCTAAACCTACTAAAACCAAA
>NW_006239995.1:4944-7929 GCF_000226075.1 Solanum tuberosum
AAAACCATAAGCCCTAGAAAAAACCCTATTGCCCTAAATCCTATGTAACCCTAAATCTTAAGAAATCCAAATTCTTAAAAAACCCTAATAAACCCTAAAACATTTAAAAACCCTAATCAATAAAAATAATAAACCTAAAAAAAATATAAACCCTAAAAAAAACTCCTAACCTAAAACCCGAAACCCTAAACCTTAAACCCAATACCTTAGGTCCTAAACCCTAAACCTTTGGCCTTAACCCTAAACATAAAGAAACCCTTAAAACCCTTAAAACCTTTTAAAACTCTAAACCCAAAAACCCTTAAGAAATCATAAGCATAAACCTTTAAAAAACTCAAAAAAAATAATCTTTAAACCTAAAACCCTAAGCCCTAAACTCTAAACCAGGAAACCCTATCATACTCTAAGAAACACTAAACCCTAAGAAACTCTAAACCTTAAACCCTTATAAACCCAAATACCTTAAAACCTAAGATCTTAAACCCTAAACCTAAAACACTAAAGCCTAACCTAAAAACCTTTACCCAAATACCTAAACTCTTATTAATCATGTTCAGATTATACCATTGTTCAATATGCTCTATTAAGTTATATATATTTGTTCAGCTTTATCCTGTCATGCATTCTCAGTACCTTTCAAGTACTGACACATACTCTACGCTACATCTTCTCGGGATGTAGGCAGAGGTCCTCGGCATTCGGATCATGTGGAGATCGGTTCCCGATCCGTATTCAGCAATATCAGTGGTGAGTCCTCGTTCTTCGAGGACGATTGACATGTTTTATATTCTGTCTTTCTTTTAATTTTCAGTTTTGCTAGAGTTAGTTGGGGGCATGTCACAGTATCTCTAGTAAGTTAGAGGCTTTTATTCAGACATTGTTTTTGTCAATCCCCGAGGTTACTCTAGTGATGTAACGCGGGATCTAGGATTACGAGTAACCCCAAGCTAACCTTGAGTTGACATATCATAAGCATATTAGATCAACACCTTAAAAAACCTTTACAAGCCTAAACCTAAGAAATTTGAAACCCCTAAGAAACACTAAACCCTCAACCTTAGGGAAACCCCTAAACCCCAAGACTTATGAAACACCAACAAACCCTAAACCCTAAGAAATCCTAAACCCTAAAAACACCTTTATAAACACTAAACCTAAAAAATCCCCTTAAATCCCCTAACCCCTAAAAAACCCTAAATCTAAAATCCTAAGCCCTAAACTCAAAGAAATCCTAATCCCTAAGAACCCCAAAACCGTAGAAAATTTAAAAAATCTTGAAAAACCCTTTTAAAAGCATATATCGAAAAAACTCTAAACCTAAAAATACTACAAAAACTTAAGCCCTAAGCCGTAAACCTTAAAAACCCTTAAATAAAAAACTTAGACCTTCAACCCTAAATCCTAAGAAACCCTAAATGCTCAACTCTATACCCAAAGAAACCTTAAACCTTAGGGCTAAAACCCTCAGACTATACCGTAAGAAGAAGAAAAACATAAAAACATTTAAAACCCCTAAACCCTAAACTTTAAAAAACCCTAAGCTCTACGAACCCCTTAATCGTAAAAAAACCATAAATATCCTAAACACCCTTTAAAACCCTAAACCTAAAAATTTCGCTAAACCTAATAAAACCCTAGAAAATCTTAAGCCCAAAACCCTTTAAAAAACCAAACCCTAAGAAATCATAAACGCTAAATCCTATACCCTAAGAAACTCTATATCCTTAACTCTAAACCATAGGGGTAAACCCTAAACCTCAAACCATATGAAACACTAAGAAATCCTAAACCCTAAGAAAACCTAAACCCTAAAATCCATTAAAACCCCTAATATTATAATACTCGGGGGAAAAAATAAATCCCTTTAAAATCCTAAGCCTTAAAAAAATCCTTTGCCCTAAATCCTACATAACCCTAAATCTTAATAAATCCAAATTCTTAAAAATCCCTATGAAACCCTAAAACATTTAAAAACCCTAATCATAAAAATAATAAACTTAAAAAAAAACATAAACCCTAAAAACAACTCTTAACCTAAAACCCGAAACCCTAAACCTTAAACTCTATACCTTAGGGCCTAAACCCTAAACCTTTGGCCTTAAACCTAAACATAAAGAAACCCTTACAACCCCTAAAAACCTTTTAAAACTCTAAACCTAAAAACCCTTAAGAAATCATCAGCATAAAACCCTTAAAAAATTCAAAAAAAATAATCTTTAAACCTAAAATCCTAAGCCCTAAACTCTAAACCAGGAAACCCTATCATACTCTAAGAAACACTAAACCCTAAGAAACTCTAAACCTTAAACCCTTATAAACCCAAATACCTTAAAACCTAAAATACCTAAACCCTATGAAACCTTAAAAACCTTTAAAAACTCTAAACCTATATTCTCTAACGAAAAAAAAAATACCCCTTTAAAACCCCTAAAAACCTTAAACCTAAAAAATAGTAAGCCCTACACCATAATTTACCCTAAAATCATTTTAAAAGAATCCTAAACCCTATGAAACCCTAAACACTAAAAATCACTAAGAAAACCTAAACACTAAATATCACTAAGAAAACCAAAACCTTAAAAAAAAACTTTAAAACTCCTAAACCTAAGGAACCCACAATCTTTAAACCTTGAATCCTTTACCCTAAGAAACCCTAAATCGTAGGCCAAAAACCAAAACTCTAAGAAAACCCCAAACCCTAAACCCAAAAAAACACTAAGAAAAACCTAAACCCTAAAAAACAACACAAAAAACGTTAAAAACTCCAAATATTAAAAACCTCTAAAAAATCTTAAACCTAACAAACATAAACCCTAAACCTAAAACACTAAACCCTATATGACCCAAAAAAAAAAAACTAGGAGACCTTAAAGGTTAAACTCAAACCCTAAGAAACCTAAACCCTAAATCTTAGGGATAAACCCCCAATCCTAATCCTTATGAAACTCTAAGAAGCCCTAAATCCTAAGAAAAACAAAACACTAA
>NW_006239995.1:8410-21935 GCF_000226075.1 Solanum tuberosum
CGATGCGTATTCAGTAATATCAGTGGTGAGTCCTCGTTCTTCGAGGACGATTGACATGTTTTATATTCTGTCTTTCATTTTATTTTCTGTTTTGCTAGAGTTAATAGGGGGTATGTCCAAGTATCTTTAGTAAGTTAGAGGCTTTTATTTAGACATTGTTTTTGTCACTCCCCGAGGTTACTCCCGTGACATAACGCGGGACCTAGAATCACGAGTAACCTCAAGCTAACCTTGAGTTGTCATATCATAAGCATATTAGATCAACACCTTAAAAAACCTTTACAAGCATAAACCTAAGAAATTTTAAACCCCTAAGAAACCCTAAACCCTAAGAAACACTAAACCCTCAGAAATCATAAACGCTAAATCCTATACCCTAAGAAACTCTAAATCCTTAACTCTAAACCATAGGTCTAAACCCTAAACCTCAAACCATATGAAACACTAAGAAATCCTAAACCCTAAGAAAACCTAGTTCCTAAAATCCATTAAAACCCCTAATACTATAATACTCGGGGAAAAAAATAAATCCCTTTAAAACCCTAAGCCTTAAAAAAATCCTATGCCCTAATTCCTACGTAACCCTAAATCTTAAGAAATCCAAATTCTTTAAAAGCCCTGAGAAACCCTAAAACATTTAAAACCCTAATCATAAAAATAATAAAACTTAAAAAAACCATAAACCCTAAAAAAAATCTTAACCTAAAACCCGAAACCCTAAACCTTAAACCCTATACCTTAGGGCCTAAACCCTAAACCTTTGGCCTTAACCCTAAACATAAAGAAACCCTTAAAACACCTAAGAACCGTTTAAAACTCTAAACCTAGAAACCCTTCAGAAATCATAAGCATAAACCCTTAAAAAACTCAAAAGAAATAATCGTTAAACCTAAAACCCTAAGCCCTATACTCTAAACCAGGAAACCCTACCATACTCTAAGAAACACTAAACACTAAGAAACTCTAAACCTTAAACCCTTATAAGCGCTAATACCTTAAAACCTAAGATCCTAAACCCTAAACCCTAAGAAACCTTATACCTAAGAAACCCTAATACCCTAAACCCTATGAAACCTTAAAAACCTTAAAAAAACACTAAACCTATATTCTCTAACAAAAAAAAAACCCCTTTTAAAACCCCTAAAATCATTAAACCTAAAACACAGTAAGCCCTACACCATAATTTACCCTAAAATCATTTTTAAAAAATCCTAAACCCTATGAAACCCTAAACCCTAAAAATCACTAAGAAAACCTAAACCCTAAAAATCACTAACAAAACCAAAACCTTAAAAAAAAACTTTAAAACTCCCAAACCTAAGGTATCCTCAATCCCAAATTTTAAACCCTGAATCATTTACCCTAAGAAACCCTAAATTGTAAGCCAAAAACCCAAACCCTAAACCCAAAAAAACAATAAGAAAAACCTAAACCCTAAAAAAATAACAAAAAATACTTTAAAAACTCTAAACCTTAGAAACCTCTAAAAAATCTTAAACGTCACAAATATAAACCCTAAACCCTAGAAAAACCCTAAACCTAAAACACTAAACCCTAAATGACCCAAAAAAAACTAGGAGACCTTAAATGTTAAACTCAAACCCTAAGAAACCTAAACCCTAAACTTTAGGGATAAACCCCCAAGCCTAATCCTTATGAAACTCTAAGAATCCCTAAATACTAACAAAAACAAAACACTAATGACCTTTAAAACCCTAAAACTAAAAATCCCAAAAACAAACCTTACAAACCCTGAAAAAATTCCATAATCTAAAACCCTAAGTCCTAAGCCCTTAGAACTCCTAAACCGTAAAAACATTAATGATCCTTAAAAATCTTTAAAAATCCTAAGTCGAAAAAAAACTCATAACCTAAAAAAATCCAAGAAAAACTTAAGCTCTAAACCCTAACCTAAAAATCTTTACCCAAATACCTAAACTCTTATTAATCATGTTCAGATTATACCATTGTTCAATATGCTCTATTTAGTTATATATATTTGTTCAGCTTTATCCTATCATGCATGCTCAGTACCTTTTAAGTACTGACACATATTCTATGCTACATCTACTCGGGATGTAGGTACAGGTCCTCGACATTCGGATCATGCGGAGATCGGTTCCCGATCCGTATTCAGCAATATCAGTGGTGAGTCCTCGTTCTTCGAGGACGATTGACATGTTTTATATTCTGTCTTTCATTTTATTTTCAGTTTTGCTAAAGTTAGTTAGGGGCATGTCCTAGCATCTCTAGTAAGTTAGAGGCTTTTATTCAGACATTGTTTTTGTCACTCCCCGAGGTTACTCCCGTGACGTAACGCGGGACCTAGGATCACAAGTAACCCCAAGCTAACCTTGAGTTGGCATATCATAAGCATATTAGATCAACACCTTAAAAAACCTTTACAAGCCTAAACCTAAGAAATTTGAAATCCCTAAGAAACCCTAAACCCTAATAAACACTAAACCCTCAGCCTTAGGGAAACCCCTAAAACCCAAGACTTATGAAACACCAACAAATCCTAAACCCTAAGAAATCCTAAACCATAAAAACACCTTTAAAAACACTAATCCTAAAAAATCCATTAAATCCCCTAACCCCTAAAAAACCCTAAATCTAAAATCCTAAACCCTAAACTCAAAGAAATCCTAATCCCTAAGAACCCCTAAACCGTAGAAAATTATAAAAATCTCGAAAAAACCTTTTAAAATCCTAAACCGAAAAAAAACTCTAAACCTAAAAATTCTACAAAAACTTAAGCCCTAAGCCTTAAACCTTAAAAACACTTAAATTAAAAACTTAGACCTTCAACCCTAAACCTAAGAAACCCTAAAAGTTCAACTCTTTGACCAAAGAAACCCTGAACCTTAGGGCTAAACCCTAAGAGTCTACCTTAAGAAATAAAAAAAAACCCTAAAAAACATTTAAAACCGCTAAATCCTAAACTTTTAAAAACCCTAAACCTTATAAAAACCCTAAGCCCTAACAACCCCTTAATCGTAAAAATACCATAAATATCCTAAACACCCTTTAAAACCCTAAACCTCAAAATTCCTTTAAACCTAATAAAACCCTAGAAAATCTTAATCCCAAAACCCTAAATCCTAAAAACCCTTTAAAAAACCAAACCCTAAGAAATCATAAACGTTACATCCTATACCCTAAGAAACTCTAAATCCTTAACTATAAACCATAGGGCTAAACCCTAAACCTAAAACAATATGAAACACAAAGAAAACCTAAACCCTAAAATCCATTAAAACCCCTAATACTATAATACTCGGGGAAATATATAAATCACTTTAAAACCCTAAGCCTTAAAAAAATCCTATGCCCTAAATCCTACGTAACCCTAAATCTTAAGAAATCCCAATTCTTAAAAAACCCTAAGAAACCCTAAAACATTTCAAAAAGCTAATCATAAATATAATAAACCTAAAAATGACCATAAACCCTAAAAAAACTCTTAAGCTAAAACCCCAAACCCTAAACCCTAAACCCTATACCTTAGGGCGTAAACCATAAACCTTTGGCCTTAACCCTAAACATAAAGAAACCCTTAAAATCCCTAAAAACCCTTAAGAAATCATAAGCATAAACCCTTAAAAAACTCAAAAAAATTATTTTTATAGCTAAAACCCTAAGCCCTAAACTCTATACCATGAAACACTATCATACTCTAAGAAACACTAAGCCCTAAGAAACTCTAAACATTAAACGCCTTATAAACCCTAATACCTTAAAACCTAAGATCCTAAACCCTAAACCCTAAGAAACCTTATACCTAAGAAACCCTAATACCCTAAACCCTATTAAACCTTAAAAACCTTTAAAAACTCTAAACCTATATTCTCAAAAAAAAAAAAACGCTTTTAAAACCCCTAAAAACCATAAACCCAAAAAACAATAAGCCCTACACCATAATTTACCCTAAAATCATTTTAAAAGAATCCTAAACCCTATAAAACCCTAAACCCTAAAAATCACTAAGAAAACCTAAACCCTAAAAATCACTAAGAAAACCAAAACCTTAAAAAAAATCTTTAAAACCCTTAAACATAAGGAACCCTAAATCCCAAACTTTAAACCCTGAATCCTTTACCCTAAGAAACCCTAAATCGTAAACCAAAAACCCAAACTCTAAGAAAACCCCAAACCCTAAACCCAAAAAAACACTAAGAAAAACCTAAATCCTAAAAAACAACACAAAACACTTTAAAAATTCTAAACCTCAAAAACTTAACAAACATAAACCCTAAACCCTAGAAAAACCCTAAACCTAAAACACTAAACCCTAAAAGACCCAAAGAAACCCTACGAAACCTAAACCCTAAACCTTAATGATAAATCCCCAAGCCTAATCCTTATGAAACTCTAAGAATCCCTAAATACTAACAAAAACAAAACACTAATAACCTTTAAAACTCTAAAACTAAAAATCCCGAAAACAAACCTTACAAACCCTAAAAAATTCCATAATCTAAAACCCTAAGTCCTAAGCCCTTAGAACTCCTAAACCGTAAAAACATTAATGATTCTAAAAAATCCTTAAAAATCCTAAGTCAAAAAAAACTCTTAACCTAAAAAAATCCAAGAAAAACTTAAGCTCTAAACCCTAAGAAAACCCCAAACCCTAAACCCAAAAAAGCACTAAGAAAAACCTAAACACGAAAAAACAACACAAAAAACTATAAAAACCTATAAAAAATCTTAAACCTAACAAACATAAACCCTAAACCCTAGAAAAACCACAAACCTAAAACACTAAACCCTAAAAGACCCAAAAAAAACTAGGAGACCTTAAATGTTAAACTCAAACCCTAAGAAACCTAAACCCTAAACCTTAATGATAAACCCCCAAGCCTAATCCTTATGAAACTCTAAGAATCCCTAAATCCTAAGAAAAACAAAACACTAAAACCTTTAAAACTCTAAAACTAAAAATCCCGAAAACAAACCTTACAAACCCTAAAAAAATTCCATAATCTAAAACCCTAAGTCCTAAGTCCTTAGAACTCCTAAACCGTAAAAAAATTAATGATCCTAAAATATCCTTAAAAATCCTAAGTCAAAAAAAACTCTTAACCTAAAAAATCCAAGAAAACTTAAGCTCTAAACCCTAACCTAAAAACCTTTACCCAAATACCTAAACTCTTATTAATCATGTTCAGATTATACCATTGTTCAATATGCTCTATTCAGTTATATATATTTGTTCAGCTTTATCCTACCATGCATGCTCAGTACCTTTCAAGTCATGACACATACTCTAAGCCTAATCCTTATGAAACTCTAAACCTTAAACCCTTATAAACCCTAATACCTTAAAACCTAAGATCCTAAACCCTAAACCCTAAGAAACCTTATACCTAAGAAACCCTAATACCCTAAACCCTATTAAACCTTAAAAACCTTTAAAAACTCTAAACCTATATTCTCAAAAAAAAAAAAACGCTTTTAAAACCCCTAAAAACCATAAACCCAAAAAACAATAAGCCCTACACCATAATTTACCCTAAAATCATTTTAAAAGAACCCTAAACCCTATGAAACCCTAAACACTAAAAATCACTAAGAAAACCTAAACCCTAAAAATCACTAAGAAAACCAAAACCTTAAAAAAACACATTAAATCCCCTAAACCTAAGGAACCTTAAATCCCAATCATTAAACCCTGAATCCTTTACCCCTAAATCATAGGCCAAAAACCCAAACTCTGAGAAAACCCCAAACCCTAAACCCAAAAAAACACTAAGAAAAACCTGAACCCTAAAAAACAACACAAAAAACTATAAAAACTCTAAACCCTAAAAACCTCTAAAAAATCATAAACCTAACAAACACAAACCCTAAACCCTAGAAAACCCCTAAACCTAAAACACTAAACCCTAAAAAATCGGAAAAAAAAACTAGGAGACCTTAAATGTTAAACTCAAACCCTAAGAAACCTAAACCCTAAACCTTACGGATAAACCCCCAAGCCTAATCCTTATGAAAACTCAAAGAAGCCCTAAATCCTAAGAAAAACAAAACAATAAAAACCTTTAAAACTCTAAAACTAAAAATCCCGAAAACAAATCTTACCAACCCTAAAAATATTCCATAATCTAAAACCCTAATTCCAAAGCCCTTAAAACTCCTAAACCGTAAAAACATTAATGATCCTAAAAAACCCTTAAAAATCCTAAGTCGAAAAAAACTCTTAACCTAAAAAAATCCAAGAAAAACATAAGCTCTAAACCGTAACCTATAAGCCTTTACCCAAATACCCAAACTCCAAACTCTTATTAATCATGATCAGATTATACCATTGTTCAATATGCTCTATTCAGTTATATATATTTGTTCTGCTTTATCCTATCATGCATGCTCAGTACCATTCAAGTACTGACACATTCTCTACGCTACATCTTCTCGTGATGTAGGTACAGGTCCTCGACATTCGGATCATGTGGATATCGGTTCCCGATCCGTATTCAGTCATATCAGTGGTGAGTCCTCGTTCTTCGAGGACGATTGACATGTTTTATATTCTGTCTTTCATTTTATTTAGTTTTGCTAGAGTTAGTTGGGGGCATGTCCCAGTATCTCTAGTAAGTTAGAGGCTTTGATTCAGACATTGTTTTTGTCACTCCCCGAGGTTACTCCCAAGACGTAACGCGGGACTTAGGATCACGAGTAACCCCAAGCTAACCTTGAGTTGGCATATCATAAGCATATTAGATCAACACCTTAAAAAACCTTTAGTAACCTAAACCTAAGAAATTTGAAACACCTAAGAAATCCTAAACACTAAACCCTTAGCCTTAGGGAAACCCCTAAACCCCAAGACCTATGAAACACCAACAAACCCTAAACCCTAAGAAATCCTAAACCCTAAAAACACCTTTAAATACAGTAAACTTAAAAATCCCCTTGAAACCCCTTACCCCTAAAAAACCCCAAATCTAAAATCCTAAGCACAAAACTCAAAGAAATCATAATCCCTAAGAACCCCTAAACCATAGAAAATTATAAAAATCTTGAAAACCCTTTTAAAATCCTAGATCGAAAAAAAATTCTAAATCTAAAAATTTTTGCAAAAGCTTAAGCCCTAAGCCTTAAACCTTAAAATCCCTTGAATAAAAAACTTAGACCTTCAACCCTAAATCCTAAGAAACCCTAAATGCTCAACTCTATGCCCAAAGAAACCTTAAACCTTAGGGCTAAACCCTAAGAGTCTACCTAAAGAAATAAAAAAAACACTAAAAAACACAAAAAAGCCCTAAACCCTAAACTTTTAAAAACCCTGAACCTTATAAAAACCCTAAACTCTAAGAACCCCTTAATCGTAAAAAAACCATAAATGTCCTAAACATCCTTTAAAACCCTAAACCTAAAAATTGCTCTAAACCTAATAAAACCGTAGAAAATCTTAAGGCCAAAACCCTAATAAAAAAAACCTAACCCTAAGAAATCCTATACCCTAAGAAACTGTAAATCCTTAAATCTAAACCATAGAGCTAACCTCTATACCTCAAACCATATGAAACACTAAGAAATCCTAAACCCTATGAAAACCTAAACCCTAAAATCCAGTAAAATCCCTAAAACTATAATACTCAGGGTAAAAAATAAATCCCTTTAAAACCCTAAGCCTTAAAAAAATCCAATGTCCTAAATCCTAAACACTAAACCATAGGGCTAAACCCTAAACCTTAAACCATATGAAACACTAAGAAATCCTAAACCCTAAAATCCATTAAAACCCCTAAAACTATAATAGTTGGGGGAAAAATAAATACCTTTAAAACCCTAGGCCTTAAAAAAATCCTACGCCCTAAATCCTGCGTAACCCTAAATCTTAAGAAATCCAAATTCTGAAAAAACCCTAAGAAACCCTAAAACATTTAAAAAGCCTAATCATAAAAATAATAAACCTTAAAAAACCAAAAACCCTAAAAAAAACTCTTAACCTAAAACACGAAAACCTAAACATTAAACCTTATACCTTAGGGCCTAAACGCTAAACCTTTGGACTTAACCCTAAACATAAAGAAACCCCTAAAAACCTTTTAAAACTCTAAACCTAAAAACCCTTAAGAAATCAAAAGCATAAGCCCTTAAAAAACTCAAAAAAAATAATCTTTAAATGTAAAACCCTAAGCCCTAAACTCTAAACCAGGAAACCCTAGCATATTCTAAGAAACACTAAACCCTAAGGAACTCTAAACTTTAAACCCTTATAAACACTAATACCTTAAAATCTAAGATCCTAATTACTAAACCCTAAGAAACCTTATACCTAAGAAACCCTAATAAACTAAACACTATAAAACCTTTAAAAACTCTAAACCTATATTCTCTGGAAAAAAAACCGTTTTAAAACCCCTAAAAACCTTAAACCTAAAAAAATAGTAAGCCCTACACCATAATTTACCCTAAAATCATTTTTAAAAGAATCCTAATCCCTATGAAACCCTAAACCCTAAAAATCACTAAGTAAACCTAAACACTAAAAATCACTAAGAAAACCAAAACGTTAAAAAAATACTTTAAAACCCCTAAACCTAAGGAACCCTAAATCCCAAACTTTAAACCCTGAATCCTTTACCCTAAGAAACCCTAAATCGTAAGCCAAAAACCCAAACTCTAAGAAAGCCCCAAACCCTAAACCCAAAAAAACACTAAGAAAAATCTAAACCCTAAAAAACAACAAAAACAACTTTAGAAATTCTAAACCTAAAAAACCTCTAAAAAATCTTAAACGTCACAAATATAAACCCTAGAAAAACCCTAAACCTAAAACACTAAACCCTAAACCCTAAAAGACCCACAAAAAAAAACTTAGGAGACCTTAAATGTTAAACTCAAACCCTAAGAAACCTAAACCCTAAACCTTAGGGATAAACCCCCAAGCCTAATACTTATGAAACTCTAAGAAGCCCTAAATCCTAAGAAAAACAAAACACTAAAAACCTATAAAACCCTAAAACTAAAATTCCCGAAAACAAACCTTACGAACCCTAAAAAAATTACATAATCTAAAACCCTAAGTCCTAAGCCCTTAGAACTCCTAAACCGTAAAAAATTAATGATCCTTAAAAATCCTTAAATATCCTCAGTCGAAAAAAATACTTAACCTAAAAAAATTCAATAAACACCTAAGCTCTAAACCCTAACTTAAAAACCTTTACCCAAATACCTAAGCTTTTATTCATCATGTTCAGATTATACCATTGTTCAATATGCTCTATTCAATTTTATATATTTGTTCAGCTTTATCCTATCATGCATGCTCAATACCTTTCAAGTACTGACACATACTCTACGCTACATCTTCTCGAGATGTAGATACAGGTCCTCGGCATTCGGATCATACGGAGATTGGTTCCCGATCCGAATTCAGCAATATCAGTGATGAGTCCTCGTTCCTCGAGGACGATTGAAATGTTTTATATTCAGTCTTTAATTTTATTTTCAGTTTTGCTATAGTTAGTTAGGGGCATGTCCCAGCATCTCTAGTAAGTTAGACGCTTTGATTTAGACATTGTTTTTGTCACTCCCCGTGGTTACTCCCGCGACGTAACGTGGGACCTAGGATCACTAGTAACCCCAAGCTAACCTTGAGTTGGCATATCATAAGCATATTAGATCAACACCTTAAAAAACCTTTAGAAGCCTAAACCTAAGAAATTTGACACCCCTAAGAAACCCTTAATCATAAACCTTAAACCCTAAGAAACACTAAACCCTCAGCCTTAGGGAAACCCCTAAACCACAAGACTTATGAATCACCAACAAACCCTAAACCCTAAGAAATCCTAAACCATAAAAACACCTTTAAAAACACTAAACCTTAAAAAACCCTTAAAACCCTAACCCCTAAAAAACCCTAAATCTAAAATCCTAATCCCTTAGAACCCCTAAACCGTAGAAAATTATAAAAATCCTAAATGCTAAATCCTATACCCTAAGAAACTCTAAATCCTTAACTCTAAACCATAAGGCTAAACCCTAAACCTCAAACCATATGAAACACTAAGAAATCCTAAACCCTAAAACCCATTAAAACCCCTAAAACTATAATAGTTGGTGGAAAAATTAAATCCCTAAGCCTTAAAAAAATCCTATGCCCTAAATCCTACTTAACCCTAAATCTTCAGAAATCCAAATTCTTAAAAAACCCAAAAACATTTAAAAACCCTAATCATAAAAATAATAAACCTAAAAAAACCATAAACCCTAAAAGAAACTTTTAACCTAAAACCCGAAACCCAAAACCTTAAACCCTATACCTTAGGGCCTAAACACTAAACCTTTAGCCTTAACCCTAATCATAAAGAAACCCTTAAAAACCCCTAAAAACCTTTTAAAACTATAAACCTAAAAACCTTTAAGAAAACAGAAGCATAAACCCTTAAAAAACTCAAAAAAAATAATCTTTAAACCTAAAACCCAGAGCCCTAAACTCTAAACCAGGAAACCCTAGCATACTCTAAGAAACACTAAACCCTAAGAAACTCTAAACCTTAAACCCTTATAAACCCTAATACCTTAAAACCAAAGATCCTAAACCCTAAACCCTAAGCCCTAAGTACCCCTTAATCGTAAAAAACCATAAATATCATAAACACCCTTTAAAATCCTAAACTTAAAAATTCCTCTAAACCTAATAAAACCCTAGAAAATCTTAAGCTCAAAACCCTAAATCCTAAAAACCCTTAAAAAACCAAACCCTAAGAAATCCTAAATGCTAAATCCTATACCCTAAAAAACTCTAAATCCTTAACTCTAAACCATAGGGCTAAACCCTAAACCTCAAACCATATGAAACACTAAGAAAGCCTAAACCCTAAAATCCATTAAAATCCCTAATACTATAATACTCGGGGAAATATATAAATCCCTTTAAAACCCTAAGCCTTAAAAAAATCCTAGGCCTTAAATCCTACGTAACCCTAAATCTTAAGAAATCCAAATTCTTAAAAAACCCAAAAACATTTAAAAACCCTAATCATAAAAATAATAAACCTAAAAAAACCATAAACCCTAAAAGAAACTCTTAACCTAAAACACGAAACCCTAAACCTTAAACCCTATACCTTAGTGCCTAAACACTAAACCTTTGGCCTTAACCCTAAACATAAAGAAACCCTTAAAAAATCCCTAAAACCCATTTAAAACTCTAAACCTAAAAACCTTTAAGAAATCAGAAGCATAATCCCTTAAAAAACTCAAAAAAAAAAATCTTTAAACCTAAAACCCTGAGCCCTAAACTCTAAACCAGGAAACCCTAGCATTCTCTAAGAAACACTAAACCCTAAGAAAATCTAAACCTTAAACCCTTATAAACCCTAATACCTTAAAAGCTAAGATCCTAAACCCTAAACCCTAAGAAACCTTATACCTAAGAAACCATAATACCCTAAACCCTATGAAACCTTATACCAAAGAAACCATAATACCCTAAACCCTATGAAACCTTAAAAACCTTTAAAAACTCTAAACCTATATTCTCTAAAAAAAAAAAAAAAACCCTTTTATAACCCCTAAAATCCTTAAACCTAAAAAAACCTAAAAAAATAGTAAGCCCTACACCATAATTTACCCAAAACTCATTTTTTTAACAACACAAAACCCTAAAAATCACTAAGAAAGCCTAAACCCAAAAAATCAGTAAGAAAGCCAAAACCTTAAAAAAAACCTTTAAAAAAAAACTTTAAAACCCCTAAACCTAAGGAACCCTAAATCCCAAACTTTAAATCCTGAATCCTTTAACCTAAGAAACCCTAAATCGTAAGCCAAAAAACCAAAACTCTAAGAAAACCCCAAACCCTAAACCCAAAAAAACACTAAGAAAAACCTAAACCCTAAAAAACAACAAAAATAACTTTAAAAACTATAAATCTAAAAACCTCTAAAAAATCTTAAACTTAACAAACCTAAACCCTAGAAAAACCCTAAACCTAAAACACTAAAACCTAAACCCTAAAAGACCCCAAAAAAAAAACTTAGGAGACCTTAAATGTTAAACTCAAACACTAAGAAACCTAAACCCACAACCTTAGGGATAAACCCCCAAGCCTAATCCTTATGAAACTCTAAGAAGCCCTAAATCCTAAGAAAAACAAAACACTAAAAACCTTTAAAACCCTAAAACTAAAAATCCCGAAAACAAACCTTACGAACCCTAAAAAAATTCCATAATCTAAAACCCTAAGTCCTAAGCCCTTAGAACTCCTAAACCGTAAAAACATTAATGATCCTAAAAAATCCTTCAAATTCCTATGTCAAAAAAAACACTTCACCTAAAAAAATTCAAGAAAAACTTAAGCTCTAAACCCTAACATAAAAACCTTTACCCAAATACCTAAACTCGTATTCATCATGTTCAGATTATACCATTGTTCAATATGCTCTATTCAGTTATATATATTTGTTCAGCTTTATCCTATCATGCATGCTCAGTACCTTTCAAGTACTGACACATACTCTACGCTACATCTTCTCGGGATGTGGGTACAGGTCCTTGGCATTCGGATCATGCGGAGATCAGCTCCCGATCCGTATTCAGCAATATCAGTGGTGAGTCCTCGTTCTTCGTCCTGATCCAAATTCAGCAATATCAGTGATGAGTCCTCGTTCTTCGAGGACGATTGACATGTTTTGTATTCAATCTTTCATTTTATTTTCAATTTTGCTATAGTTAGTTGGGGGCATGTCCCAGCATATCTAGTAAGTTAGACGCTTTTATTCAGACATTGTTTTTGTCACTGCCCGAGGTTACTCCCGCGACGTTACGCGGGACCTAGGATCACGAGTAACCCCAAGCTAACCTTGAGTTGGCATATCATAAGCATATTAGATCAACACCTTAAAAAACCTTTAGAAGCCTAAACCTAAGAAATTTGAAACCCCTAAGAAACCCTTAACCATAAACCCTAACCCCTAAAAAACCCTAAATCTAAAATCCTAAGCCGTAAACTCAAAGAAATCCTAATTCCTAACTACCCATAAACCGTAGAAAATTATAAAAATCTTGAAAAACCCTTTTCAGATCCTAAACCGAAAAAAAACTCTAAACCTAAAAAATTCTACAAAAACTTAAGCCCTAAGCCTTAAACCTTAAAAACCCTTAAATAAAAAACTTAGACCTTCAACCCTAAATCCTAAGAAACCCAAAATGCTCAACTATATACCCAAAGAAACCCTAAACCTTAGGGCTAAACACTAAGAGTCTACCTTAAGAAATAAAAAAAATCCTAAAAAACATTTAAAACCCCTAAACCCTAAACTTTTAAAAACCCTAAACCTTATAAAAACCCTAAGCTCTAAGTACCCCTTAATCGTAAAAAAACCATAAATCTCCTAAACACCCTTTAAAATCCTAAACCTAAAAATTCCTCTAAACCTAATAAAACCCTAGAAAATCTTAAGCCCAAAATCCTAAATCCTAAACACCCTTAAAAAAAACCAAACCCGAAGAAATCCTAAACGCTAAATAATATACCCTAAGAAACTCTAAATCATAGGGCTAAACCTT
>NW_006239995.1:21951-23455 GCF_000226075.1 Solanum tuberosum
TAAATGCTAAATCCTATACCCTAAGAAACTCTAAATCCTTAACTCTAAACCATAGGGCTAAACCCTAAACCTCAAACCATATGAAACACTAAGAAATCCTAAACCCTAAAATCCATTAAAACCCCTAAAACTATAATAGTTGGGGAAAAAAATAAATCCCTTTTAAACCCTAAGCCTTAAAAAAATCCTATGCCCTAAATCCTACGTAACCCTAACTCTTAAGAAATCCAAATTGTTAAAAAACCCAAAAACATTTTAAAACCCTAATCATAAAAATAATAAACCTAAAAAAACCATAAACCCTAAAAGAAACTCTTAACCTAAAACCCAAAACCCTAAACCTTAAACCCTATACCTTAGGGCCTAAACACTAAACCTTTGGCCTTAACCCTAAACATAAAGAAACCCTTAAAAACCCCTAAAAACCTTTTAAAACTCTAAACCTAAAAACCTTTAAGAAATCAAAAGCATAAACCGTTAAAAAACTCAAAAAACATAATCTTTAAACCTAAAACCCTGAACCCTAAACTCTAAACCAGGAAACCCTAGCATACTCTAAAAAACACTAAACCCTAAGAAACTCTAAACCTTAAACCCTTATAAACCCTAATACCTTAAAACCTAAGATCCTAAACCTAAACCTTAAGAAACCTTATACCTAAGAAACCCTAAGACCCTAAACCCTATGAAACCTTAAAAACCTTTAAAAGCTCTAAACCTATATTCTCTAAAAAAAAAAAAAAAACCCTTTTAAAATCCCTAAAATCCTTAAACCTAAAAAAATAGTAAGCCCTACACCATAATTTACCCAAAAATCATTTTTAAAAAAACCCTAAACCCTAAAAAACACTAGGAAAGGACTCTCTCAAATATTATTAATATCCATCTAAATTGTCTTTAATGAATGAAAAGGACTCCTATATATAGTAGAAGGGGGAACCACATCCAAGACCCCTTAGAAGAAGCTAAAAGTTCAGCCAAACCCTAGAAAGACAATTACAAGGAATCCTACTCTAGAAAGGAAATAAAGTAACCTAACTTGGAACAAATTTAGTACTTCTAGGAAAGCATTAAATGGTACTTAGGAGACCATAAATAGACTAAGGAAAATATAAATAACCTATATATGAATAAAGAAATAAGGTAAATCCCAACTAGGAAAAGAATCTTGACAATCTTGGAAAGTTTGACTAGTCTTCTCTCAAAACTTGGGCAGAAAGCAACTCTTGTTGTGGCTGATTCTTGGACTCTTCTTGACCTTATTTGCACGAAATTGGACCTTAAAATTCCTCATCTTGGGCTTGAATTTGGGCCACCAAATAATTGTAGCATTTGGACAATTCCTCTCCCTTGGGCTTGAGCTCTTCTTCCCCAATAAGAAACCTTTGGATCAGCGATTGAAGCCCATTGAGCTTATCATTGAACTCCTTGGTTTGAGATCTTGTTATGGGCCTCCATGGAGTTTCTAAAGCTTCATCCTTGTCCTTCAATGGAGTAGAGCTTC
>NW_006239995.1:23464-26137 GCF_000226075.1 Solanum tuberosum
TCAAGTTTATAAGCATTGTCTCCAATCCTTTCAAGGACTTTGTATGGCCCACTTCCTCTAGGATCTAGTTTGGTCTTTCTTTTGGAAGGAAATCTTTCCTTTCTCATATGCACCCAAACCAAGTCACCAGGTTTAAAAACAACATATTTTCTGCCCTTATTCCTTCGCAATGCAACTTCCTTATTCTTCTTTTCAATTGCAAGCCTTGTTTGTTCATGAATTTTCTTCATCATATCAGCCTTCGTCTTACCATCAAGATTAGCAAAATCATTAGTAGGCAAAGGCAATAAATCAAGGGGGGTAAGGGGGTTGAATCCATATACAACTTCAAAAGGAGTCTTACCAGTAGAAGAATGGAAGGTCCTATTATAAGCAAATTCTACAATAGGTAAGTAATCTTCCCAAGAAGTCAACTTTCCTTTCAAAATAGCCCTCAACATGTTCCCTAAAGTTCTATTAACCACTTCCGTTTGCCCGTCCGTTTGTGGGTGACAAGATGTAGAAAATAGCAATTTAGTTCCCAACTTTCCCCAAAGAATTCTCCAAAAGTGACTTAAGAACTTGGCATCCCTATCACTAACAATAGTTCTAGGTATTCCATGCAATTTAACCACTTCCTTTACAAACAAGTCAGCCACATGAGATGCATCATTAGTCTTTTTACATGGGATAAAACGAGCCATTTTAGAAAATCTATCTACTACCACAAATATACTATCCTTACCATACTTAGTCCTTGGCAGCCCCAATATGAAATCCATAGAAATATCAATCCAAGGGCAATTAGAAATAGGTAAAGGAGTATAAAGACCATGCGGCAATGTTCTAGACTTAGCCTGTTTACATTCAAGACAATAAGAACACACTTTTTCAACATCCTTTCTCATGCTAGGCCAATAAAAATGTTCAGAAAGTATTTCCAGTGTTTTGGGTACACCAAAATGTCCCATTAGCCCTCCACAATGTGCTTCCCTAAATAATAGTTCACGCAACGAGCAGTTAGGAACACATAATTTATTTTCCTTGAATAAAAATTCATCTTGGAGATTAAATTTCTCAAAAGGACCTAACTTACATTAAGCAAAAATCTCACCAAAATCAGAATCATTAGCATAGAGGAACATGATTTGGTCAAAACCCAACAACTTCAAAGTAAGAGTAGAGATCAAAACATACCTTATTGAGAGTGCATCAGCAACCACATTCTCCTTTCCTTGTTTGTAAGCAATTACATAAGGAAAAGTTTCAATAAAACTCTACCCATTTAGCATGCCTACGACTAAGTTTACCTTGGCTCTTCAAGTATTTTAATGACTCATGATCAGTCTTGACCACGAATTCTCGAGGCCACAAGTAGTGCTGCCATGTAGCTAACGCCCTTACCAAGGCATATAGCTCCTTATCATCAGTTGAGTAGTTCAATGTTGCTACACTTAGCTATTCACTAAAGTAGGCAATTGGCTTGGAGTCTTGCATCAAAACTGCACATATGCCCTTACCAGAGGCATCACACTCAACTTCAAAAGACTTAGAAAAATCAGGCAATTGCAAAAGAGGAGCAGAACACAATTTATCTTTCAGCAAATTAAATGCATCATCTTGTTCCTTTCCCCATGTAAAAACCTTATCTTTTTTAATAACTTCAGTTAAAGGAGCAGCAATGGTGCTAAAATCTCGCACAAACCTCCTATAAAAACTAGCAAGTCCATGAAAACTCCTAACTTCAGTTACACTATTAGGTTTAGGCCATTCTTTTATTGCCTTGATTTTCTCATCATCTACTTCAACTCCCTTAGAACTGACCACAAAACCTAAGAAAACCACACGATCCACACAGAAAGTACACTTTTTGAGATTAGCAAATAAGCGCTGATTTCTAAGAACTTCAAAAACTTGTTTTAAGTGCTCTAGGTGTTCATCCAGATTTTGAGAAAAGATCAAGATGTCATCAAAATACACCACAATAAATTTTCCATGGAAATCTTTAAAAACATGATTCATTAGTCTCATAAAAGTGCTTGGTGCATTAGTCAAGCCAAAGGGCATAACTAACCACTCATAAAGTCCATATTTGGTCTTAAAAGCAGTTTTCCATTCATCTCCAGGATTCATACGAATCTGATGGTAACCACTCTTTAGATCAATCTTATGTTATGAATGCTAAGTGGCTTGTATGGGGCCTCTCGGGATCCTATACGCCATGTTACGCCTAGGGGTACCTTGGTGATAACAGCAAGGTTAAAGGAGATCACAAATAGAGAATTGAATATTAGAATGCAGAAGCACAAGAAAAGAAACAACAAAACTAACTAAAGATATGGGAGATTCGAAGGAAAGATCCACGAATTTCCAAGGATTAGATGTTCTAAGGTCTTGAAAAGATCCAAGTAACAACGTATAGATTTATGGAAGAAATCCAACGCCTTTACCTGAGAAAACGAATCAAAACGATAGATTCGGATCTTGACCGCTTTATGAGTAACTAAAGACAATAATTAGTATGTAGAAACTAATCACCTTCTAAAGAATACCAAAAAGAAACCAAAGATATCACAAGAAGAAATTACTTTATACCTTAAACTATGAAACTAGTAAAGGTTTAAAGATAAATTCTCAAAGAACAAGTCACAAAGGTTCAAAGAACTCTCTCAAATATTATTAATATCAATGTAA
>NW_006239996.1:0-1342 GCF_000226075.1 Solanum tuberosum
AAATCAGCAACTCCTAAGTCCTTCATATCGAACTTGCCGGACAGCATGCGCTTAGTAGCATTTATATTGTCAATGTCTTTACTCATTATTAACATGTCATCAACATACAAACAAACAATGACTTCATGATTCAGATCATTTTTAATGTAAACACACTTATCACATTCGTTAATCTTGAATCCATTTGCCAGCATTGTTTGGTCAAATTTAGCATGCCATTGTTTGGGTGCTTGCTTGAGCCCATAAAGCGACTTCACAAGTCTGCACACTTTCTCTTCTTTACCAGGAACCACAAACCCTTCAGGTTGTTCCATGTAAATTTCTTCCTCCAACTCTCCATTTAAGAATGCTGTCTTTACATCCATTTGGTGGATTTTAAGATCATGCACTGCCAATAGTGCTATTAACATTCTAATTGATGTTATCCTTGTTACTGGAGAGTATGTATCAAAGTACTCCAGACCTTCCTTTTGTCTATATCCTTTGAATACAAGTCTAGCCTTATATTTGTCAATAGTCCCATCGGCTTTCATTTTCCTTTTAAAGATCCACTTTGATCCTAAAGGTTTATTTCCTGGAGGAAGATCAGCCAATTCCCAAGTATGATTACTTAAAATTGATTCGATCTCACTATTGACTGCTTCTTTCCAATAGATTGACTCAGATGACGACATAGCTGCTTTAAATGTTGGAGGCTCATTTTCAAGCAAGAATGCCACAAAATCTGGTCCGAAAGAAGTGGATTTACGTTGGCGAGTACTACGCCTAGGATCATCATTAGATTGTGCATTTTCCTTGGATTCTTCTCGTGGTCGTTTAGATCTTTCACTTGTTGACTCACATTCAGTTTTATACGGATAAATGTGTTCAAAGAACTCAACGTTATCTGACTCAATTACCGTATTCACATGAATTTCAGGATTATCAGATTTGTGAACCAAAAACCGGCAGGCCTTACTCTTCACAGCATATCCAATAAATACACAATCCAATGTTTTGGGTCCAATTTTCACCCTATTGGGTAAAGGAACTTCTACCTTGGCAAGACACCCCCACACTTTGAAATATTTCAAGTTGGGTTTCCTTCATTTCCATAACTCATATGGAATCGATTGTGTTTTGCTACGGGGTACCCTATTGAGTATCTTGTTAGCCGTAAGGATGGCTTCTCACCATAGATTTCTTGGTGAACCAGAACTGATTATCAAGGCATTCATCATTTCTTTTAATGTTATGTTCTTCCGTTCAGCCAAACCATTTGAATGCGGTGTATAGGGTGCAGTAGTTTGATGGATAATACCATATTCCAAACATATCTCAGCAAAAGGAGATTCGTATTCTC
>NW_006239996.1:4194-5797 GCF_000226075.1 Solanum tuberosum
AAAACGGGAAAGATTTAAATAAAATGGGTCGCACGTGGATCCGAGTCGGGTCGGGTCAATTAACTAATTAATTGAATCGGTTAATTAACTAATTAAAACGTTGGCCATTTAATTTAATTTAATTAATTAAATAATTAATTAACTAAAATAATTAAAACAAACTTTGTCCAAAAAATAATCTCTCGATCATTTTTCCAAATCCAAAGCCGAAGCCGAAGCCGGAGCCGAGTGAGGACGACGGCGCGAGGGGGGTCCCTCTTTCCAACCCTTTTAACAATTAATAGTAGTGTTTTTATATTTAAACTCTCCTATTTTTCTTTCCACCACCGATGAGAGACAAATGTCTTTTCAATAAAGCATAAGAGGACTTTTCAAGTTCCCAACTTTTTCCAAGTTCCTCTCTCATCTTCCCTCCATTTCCCATTAACTCTTGCTACATACCCAACACTAAGAAGTAACAACAGCTAATTGCCTTGGGATAAAGTGAAGTGTAGGACCTAAGTTGAGATTGACTCAGTCATGGATTGTCTGTTTGCTTGTTCTCTTAATGTAACATCCGACAATTTGAAATAGCTAAGAAGAGGCTAAGAATTTGAAAATTTTCATTTTGGAAAGGATTTGAAAATCTGGAAAATTTTGGCTAAGTATGGAAAATGTGAATTTTTGGCCAACTTTGAACAGCCATAAATTCTAGCTCAGGATGAGTTAGGTGGAGTTCCGGTTATGGTTGTAAAGTTCATGGAACGATCTTTCCAAAGCCACTGTGTTTACTCGATTCCGAGTTTGTATTAGTGAGATATGCCCTTTGAAAGTTGGGCAGTTGACAAGGAATTCCGTCCGGGAATCATTAAGGGCATTTTGGTCTTTTCCCTAGCTATTTCTTTTGAAGATATATTGTAGTGTTAGGCTGATATTTGGATCATTTATCCATTTTAAGAGAGTGAAGGCTAGGGCTTGAGAAGAGAAGAAGGAGAAGAAGAAGAGAAGAAAGAGGAAGATCAAGCAAATTCCGTCAAGATCATCGTGGATTTTCGTCGGGGGTGATCCCTACCAAGGTATGTGAGCTTTTAGTGTTGGGTGATCCTTTCCCCCACACACCTAGCCCCTTTTACTTAGCAAGAAAGGATTGGCTTTGTTGATAAAGTTGTTAGTTGTTGTGATCGAAGTTGTTGGAGTTGTTAAAGATGTTAGTTGTGTTGTTAATGTTGTTGAAGTTGTAGTTGTGTTGTGTAGAAGTTCTTGTTGGTTTGGGACATGATTGGATTGTGTTTTTGAGTTGAAACCTATTGTATATTAAAGGGTTTTAAGGATTCTAAGTGTTTGGGGTTGGAACCTTTGAGGTTAGAGGATCTAGAGTTGGAGACGTGAAGGAGCAAGTCGGGCAGCTTGCGAGGAGCACGTCCGCGTCGCGGACTTGTTCCCTCTGTGAACAAAAAAATCTTCTTCGCGTCGCGGACAGGACGCGGACTCCACTGTTTTCAGAAATTATGTTCGAAGATTTTCTTAAGTTTGGCTGTCCCAAATCATTCCTAAACATCATGAGGTCCTCCCAAACACCAATCAAGTCCTTGAATCCATAATCCAATTCAAGTGAAGTTAGTTT
>NW_006239996.1:7003-18364 GCF_000226075.1 Solanum tuberosum
TTTGAGTCTCTCATCCATGTATATGTATATATATGTAAATATTCTATTTTGAGACTCGAGTTGCCTTTTTGGCCAGATTTGTATCATCTAAGTTGTTTATGTCTTTGCATGGCATTGAGTTATTCTGTTGAGTAGGTTTCCGCTGAGTTAAGAAAGCCAGGCCAAGGGTTCGCCTGGGGCCAGCAATGGTCTCCGGGTGCCGGTCCCGCCCAGGGTGTAGGCTCGGGGCATGACACTTAATTTGAAGATACTTGGGCTAAGTCAAGTTATGCCCTTGAGAAGCTTCTAAAACTATTGTGTTGTGCTTTTTAATTGGTTTAATTTGGTACAGGTCCCTACTCTTCAAAGGAATGTCTACGTTTCCTTGAAGCTCGAAGAAGCTTTTTCAGGCTGCAAGAGACTTGAAGGGCAAGGGATTCTAAGAGAGGCACACAAAATTCTACATGCTAATCATCTTGTGATATATGTTGATGGCAGGGATATCTAAGATAAAAATAATTATATGCAGTATGCAGGTATGGAAGATTCAAGGCTCCAGATAATTACCACTCATAAGGTTGGCTAAAACAATTCACCTTTTCTGAAAGTTGATGTTTTCAACCCGTAAATGAGTAGAATCTGAAAGATAGATTCTTTGGTTGTGTAAGTTGTATGACAATATATATGTCTCCTAACAGAAGAGGAAATAAAGTTATAAAGTATGCAGAAAAATGCATCTTAAAAATAACTCCAACGTTACAAACTTACAATCATTATGCTTCAACTTTCTCATCATTTTACTTAAAGGCCAGACTATTCAGATTTCAGATTCGCACTCAGGTTAAAATATTGTGCAGTGATTATAATAACCCTTTATTTGCAGAGAAGTTAGTATGAAGCAGAGGAAATTTGAAAGCATCATTTTATATCATGTTGACTAAAATCCAGAAATGATTTTACATCCTGATCAAATACTATATTAATAGCTGATAAAGTTCATTGAAAAAGACCCATATAGAAACTCAACTTTCCAGGTATGCCCCCTTTTAGGAGTAGCGGCTAGACTGTATGAATGAAGGAATTACAAACGAGGACCAACTGCTGGAAATTGCAAAAAAAATAATTTCAAAGTAGAAGTTTCTGGTACACAAAAACTTCAGAACCAACAAATAATGATAATGATGTGTAGAAAATTACAATGTCTATGTTAAGTGTCTCCGCTCCCAACAAATGTTAACATATGTTCTGTGTTCGGATTCATATTTTATTGCAATAAACTAAACTTTGGGTTGTCACTGTTTAAAGAGGCAACTCTTCTGCCTGGAGAAAATTACAATAACAGAGAAATACGACTTTTCACAACTGTATTAAACGGTGGCAACTCTTCTTCTAAAAATGCGTCTTTTGCTGAAGCGGCGCCTGTTTTTATAAGAGGGACATTTAAGTAATTTAACTTTTAAATTTAAATTCAGGAGATCTTAACTTTTAAGATAGTATATATATATATAATACAGAGGATTTTATTGCCTGAGATAAAAACAAACAAACCAATCCTCTTTTGCCGATGGAGATGACAAATCTGAATAAGAAAAAGGTAACAGAGGAAGAAGGAATCAATAAATTGCCGGATTCACTCCTAGTTCAAATTCTCTCACTTCTCCCAACAACTAAGGAAGCATTCAGAACTTGTCTAGTCTCTAAAACATGGCGGCGTCTCCCAACTTTAATTGATAGCTTCAATTTCACTTGTTCAATAGACCGCGAAAGAGAAGATTTCTCTATTATTCATAATGCATTAACACATTCCCGCTCTCTCAAAATTATGAAGTTCCAACTTGACTTAACTCACTTTAGTCTATCACACTGCAGTTTCAGGCCTGAGTATGAAACCCTAATCAATCGTTGTTTTAGTTTTGCTGTTGAAAGACAAGTTGAAAATGTTGTATTGTCGTTTCTGTTTGGTTTTGGTTATGGTTATAAGTGCACATTTCTTGAATCTCTCTGCACATGTTCATCGTTGATAACTTTAGATGTTCAAAATTGTGGCTTTAATAATGTGTTCATATCGTGGAACTCTCTAAAGAGTATAAAGTTGGGGTATTTGAGGCTAACCGATGATGATATGGTGAAATTATTGTCAGGCTGTCCTGCATTGGAAACAATGGAATTATATAGCTTTATTGGTTTCCATCACCTGGAAATTAATTCCCTAAAATTAAAGACACTAAAGTTGAAAGATTAAGTTCGGGTTGGTGGAAATGGAGATGACTTAGAAATTCTTGCCCCTAATATTCAGAATTTGGAAATATCAGGAGAAGATCTGGAGTGTAGGCTTGTTGATGTGTCTTCTGTAGTTAACGCTAAGCTCATTTACAGCTTTTTCTGTATCAAAGGCATCCCAAGTATTTATGTGAAAGACTGCTGCCATGAATATCGTCAAGTAGTGTATACCCTCGCCCAAGATAATCTTCAAAAGTTATGTTATGCAACTGATCTAACAATTGGAATGTGGTTCACAAAGGTTCGTCTTTAACTCGAAAGTCCTTACATTGATGTTTCATAGAGCTGTGTTTAGACAATAGATTTGTCAAAGTACTATCTGTCTGTTGTGAAGTACTTCCCTTTTGTTGTTAATGCTTTCTCCATTATTTACTAGTTTCGTTGGGATTACTGCACCAGGTCATGTACATGTTGCAGTTCAAAGGGTCGCCCATTTCAGAATTGAATTGCAAATATCTAACACTGATGTTGCATCTGACAACGTTTAATATGTATGGAGTAGCTGGTCTTTTGAGAGTCTCGCCACACGTGGAAACAATCAGCATAGAATTGGAATATACGCTGGTAAACTTCCTGGAACTTATCTCTTCTTTTTACGTCTCTTCATCTAGTTGAAGTGTTTGTCACATTGAATGTGACCTGCATTTAGTCCTGATTATATTTTGTTGTCTCCAGATAGATGATTTTCTGGTCAACGACAATTCCTGCTGCAACCCTGAGTTACTTGATTTAGCCAAAGAAGATAATATGGATTTGCTGAGTTGGGTTTCAAGCGTTGAGACAACCTCAAGAAAATTAAGATTGTCATCTCCTCAGATGCGTGCTGGAAAGATCATGTCAAAACGGGCTTTGAAAAGGTTTCCAAACTTTCAGAATTTCTGTTATTGAATGCACCGATTTTTGAGAATTTCGTTATCATATCAAAGAGAAGAAGGTGCGAGACATGTTCAATGAACTGTCTATCCCAACATTTATCTCTATTGGCCGATAAATTGTTAGGTTGTCCAAGATTGTCCACCAATGCTGCGATTAACTTCCAGGAGTGAGCTTTCCTGTCTCGAGATATAAGAAATGTTGCCTTATATATGTTGAGTTTTTGATAAACTACTCATGGAATCTTTTATCTTATTAAACATTTTCTTTATTCATTTGATGGCATATGCTAATCAATTAGCACAGCTAATCTAATATATGTTTTAAATGGCAAAATCAGAAGTGTTGTTTGTTGTTCTGTTTAGAGATGACAATCTTTACCTAATTTTTATCGAACTCTAAATACATCCATTTTTAGGTGTATAATTTCATGAGTAAACCAATTCATGAGTATATAGTCCAAATGAAAAACAACCCACTTATCTTTTTAGTGTGACTCAAATTTTTGACTAATGGCTGAATAATGAATGTGCTTAACCATTGAAGAAAGTCTCACTTGTTATCTTTAAATGATTTATTTCCTTCATTACATGTTTTTATTTCACATTCTACTACAACAATAACATATATAATGTAATACCACAAGTGAAATATGTGAGAATAGAGTATCTATGTAGACCTTATCCTATCTCGTAAAGATAAAGATGTTCTTCCGATTGACACTCAACTTAGATAAAGTCTAATCTATCAGTTTTAAAAAAAGGGATACATATATAAGTGACTACACACTAAGTTTTATCGTGTATAATTTAATGTAAATATTGTTTAGTACCATCCACAAAATATAATATAATCTTGTGTTGGATTGTTTTTTTATATATCTCAATCAAATATTATCGTATCTAATATATATGAGATAATTTTATGATTCTCTCTATCCTCAAACCAAATCACTTATTAGTTGAGCTGAAGTAATAGGCATTATGCGTCTCATGTTCAACTCTTCGCTATTCATATGATTTCCTTATAAATATATTAGTTCAGCAAACAAAATTATTCGAACAAAAAATAAGTAATTAATACTTATAACGCAAAAATGGCTTATTCGAACCAAAATAGCTTCAACAAAAGTAAAAGCCATGCCAATTCCACATCCATATTCAGTCAAGCCCGCCGTAAAATGTCATTCCGGCGGAAGAAGTTATCGGTAGTCCAGGTTGAAGCCAGAGGAAAGAAGCACCGGCAGAAAGTCTCTCCAGTGAAGATTTTCCGGCGAGACGGATTAAAGGGGAAGAAATTGCAGTGCTTGAGTATGAAGAAAATAAAAGAATGTTATTGGTTGGCGGTAAATGATATATTGGAAGCAATTGATTCATTCGAGCGACGACTTGTAATAGATACCTCTTTTGCTATTCCAATGATGGGACTTTCCTTCATTACTTTTCCAAATCATCGTGGTATTTGAAAGCTAAGCTGAAAATTTTATTTATTTTATTTCTAGTTTAAGACGACCTACATACTACTCACTTTCCCCACTCTATTTGTGGTATTACACGGTTGTTTCTTTGTTATTTTTGGTTTTCGCTGAAATCAATTGAGATGTTTTACTTTGATTTGCTTTAAAAATATATATAAATTCATTAATATATATATTGCAGTGCCAGTTGAATTATTTGCAAACTTCATGAGATCATGCATGCACATACGAACTTGAACTATTTTTTCTTTAATATATTGAAATTTTATGGAAAAATTATATAAAATAGCAACCTATTAATTCAAATTAAATGTTATAACCACTGTTTCATTTAATTCTAATCTGTAGCAAACACTTTGCCATCGCTATTCTCCCCAGATTTCTCGCTCGCCACTCTCCTGGTCTCGCTCGCCAGTCTCTCTCTCGCCACTCTCACTTTATACAAACACAAATGTATAAATTGCGTTTGTGTTTGTATAAAGCGAGAGAAAATTGTATATACAAATACAAATACATATATTTTCATCATATACACTTATAATTATACAAATTTGCCTCTCTCCCTAGAGAATCTCGCTCGCCACTCTCCCTGATCTCGCTCGCCACTCTCACTTTATACAAACACAAATGTATAAATTACATTTGTGTTTGTATAAAGCGAGAGAAAATTGTATATACAAATACAAATACATATATTTTCATCATATACACTTATAATTATACAAAGCTGCCAACGATTTATACAAACGAGAGGCTGTCAACGATTTATACAAATGAGAGGTTGCCAGCGATTTATACAAATGAGAGGCTGCCAACGATTTATACAAATGACAGGCTGCCAACGATTTATACAAATCTGATGCTCCATAGCAAACATAAAGTTTACTATGGAGCGCAATTATACAAATTATAACTATAGCATACAAATATAATTTTTATGTTTGCTAAACCTAAAATTTTTATCCACCCCAATAATCTATACGAACATCAAGGATGGTCAAAGTGCCACCTTGGTCTCTCTTGATGTGAGATAGTTTAAAAAGTACTAACTAAAGTTTAATTAAATGTAAAGAGATTATGGGTACAATCACAAAACTCAAAACTCGATGAAATGCCACGATTACAGCCGCAAATTTGAAATGCTTCTCGCAATTTATCAAGACTTGTGCTATAATTTGCACCCGATATCACCGAGAGATGTGGTGTAGTGGTTGAAACTGCTCTTCTTTTAATCAGAAGTTTTGAATTCAAGTTTTGTGTATAAAAAAAGTTTTGATAGGGAGTGTTTTTTTTAGAATGAAGCCCTACACAATCTAAATACGAAAAAAAAAGAAAAAAAAAGAAGAAGATAAGCACGCCCAATTGAATATGGATTATTAAGTATAAAATGTATTAAGCATCAAACTGAACAAGGGAACAAGTCGTAGACACCACAAGAATTAACAATCAATCTTGAGAAATCGTACGATCACAATTTAATAAATCTACAAGACCAACATTATGGTAACATGTAAAGGGAAAAAATTGATAACAGGGCAGAAATTTTCACTGATTTACTTTTATTTTTTGGAACAATAATTTAAATCTTACTATTTGAAGTATTCTTCTTTAACTATCAAATGAGCGGTTAACTCGAATCAGATAGGAGGCAAGAATATAATTTTAAAAAAGCTAAGGCCATTCTTTATATTTTTCTAGAGGCAAGAATATAATTTCAAAAAAGCTAATGCCATTCTTTATATTTTTCTTGTAATTTATGGATTTTTTTTTAAAAAAATAATGGTTTATGAATAACAAAATAAAAATCTTATGAGAAATCATTAGATCATAATCTAAAATTTTATAGTTATTGCAAATGTTAGACGACAGTTATTTAATTTGTAAGATTATAAAAATATATGAACAAATATAAGATCCTATGTTTGAAACTTTTTTTTTTTTTTTTGCAATTTCATAAAAAATAACTACCATCACAAAACAAATATGATCTACTTGAAATTTAATAACTAAAATATTTAATTGCTAGACCAAGTAACTACAATCACAAAACAAATATGATCTACTTGAAATTTAATAACTAAAATATTTAATTGCTAGACCAAGTAACTACAATCACAAAACAAATATGATCTACTTGAAATTTAATAACTAAAATATTTAATTGCTAGACCAAGTAACTACAATCACAAAACAAATATGATCTACTTGAAATTTAATAACTAAAATATTTATGGGCATAAAACTTAAATATACAACTTAAAGTCTTTAATTACATCAATATAGCAATACTTTTTTTTTCGATCACGTAGATCCTTAATTTAAATAAAGTCATGACAAATAATTTCAGAAAAAGGATACATATAGGTGATTGTATGTTATATCGTGTATATTCTAATACAACTATTATTTATTACCATCAACAAAATATAATATCATCATGTGTTAGATTATTTATTTATAAATATCAATCAAATAATATCGTATCTTAAATGAGATATTCTCTCAATCCTCAAACCAAATCATTTGTTAGTTGAGCAGAAGTAATTGGGATAATGCGGCTCATGTATTCAATTCTTCTATCTCTATATGACGATCTCCTTATATATATATCTTTCTTCAACAAATGGAATTATTCGAACAAAAAAAGTATTGATACTTAATTATAGCACAATAAATAATGGCTTATTCGAACCAAAATAGCGTCAACAAAAGTAGAAGGCATGCGAATTCCACATCCATATTCAGTCAGGCTCGCCGCAAAATGTCATTCCGGCGGAAGAAGTTATCGGTAGTCCAGCCGGAAGCTGGAGGGAAGAAGAAATTATCGATTTTCCGACGGGATGGATTGAAGGGGAAGAAATTGCAGTACTTAGGTATGAAGAAAATAAAAGAATACTGTTATTGGTTGGCAGTAAATGACATATTGGAACGACACCAAGCAAATGATACATTCGAGCAACGACTTGTAATAGATACCTCTTTTGCTATTCCCATGATGGGCCTTTCCTTCGCTACTTTTCCTAATCAGCGTCGTATCTAAAAGCCAAGCTGGAAATTATTCATTTTATTTTTTATTTAAGCCTACGTACAAATTATCATATTTCATTCACGGATTACATTGTTATTTATTTCTGATTTTTGTTGAAATTAATGAAGATGTTTTTTAATTTATTTATTATAGTGCATGCCACTTGATGAATTACTTGCAATCTTCATGAAGAAAAAAAGGAGAAAAAAGATAAATATAAATGGTTTTTATAGAGAGATATCACATCCCGTTACATCAAACTGCTGAAGGACATAAGTTGTAGATACCACCAAGAATTAACAATCTATCTTAAGAATTAGATAACAATCTGATTAATCCACAAGACCAACATTATGGTACATGTAAAGAGAAAATTAACAAGAGAGCAGAAATGTTCACCAGTTATCCCCTTTTTACAATAATTTAGTAAATGACTTTTTTCTTTCTTTTCTACTAGTACTATATTAGAAAGGTGAGTACATATATGGATTATTACATTGTATCACGTATAATCTATGCAAATATTATTTAATACCATCACAAAATAATTATCTTACTGGTTTCGACTTCTCTCCATTATACTTTCTCTTTATTCCTCATGTACATGTTTAGATAAGTAACACTTATCTAATATAATTTTTAAAGGTTAAAATTAGATTAATTTAACAAGCATCTTAACTATGATTAAATTATTAAAATTGAAAACCACTCTTTAATTCTAGTATGAAATATCAATCTTTCCACATTTTTTGATACTCGTTAATTTCAAATTGTAAATTTTACATTGATAAAACAGAAAATTCAAAATTCGTTGATAAGTTAAATTTTTTTTAAACTAAATTTAATAACATCAAATTAATATTACCACTAGTGTTACACGCAAAAATGGCTTATTCGAATCAAAATAGCATCAACAAAAGTAAAAGCCATGCCAATTCCACATCCATATTCAGTCAAGCCTGCCGTAAAATGTCATTCTGGCGGAAGAAGTTACCGGTAGTCCAAGTTGAAGCCGGAGGAAAGAAGCACTGGTAGAAAGTCTCTCCAGTGAAAATTTTCCGGCGAGACGGATTAAAGGGGAAGAAATTGCAGTGCTTGAGTATGAAGAAAATAAAAGAATGTTATTGGTTGGCGGTAAATGATATATTGGAAGCAAGTGATACATTCGAGCGACGACTTGTAGTAGATACCTCTTTTGCTATTCCAATGATGGGATTTTCCTTCACTACTTTTCCAAATCATCGTGGTATGTGAATGCTAAGCTGAAAATTTTATTTATTTTATTTCTTGTTTAAGACGACCTACATACTACTCACTTTCCCACTCTATTTGTGGTATTACACGGTTGTTTATTTGTTATTTTTGGTTTTCGCTGAAATCAATTGAGATGTTTTACTTTGATTTGCTTTAAAAAATATATAAATTCATTAATATGTATATTGCAGTGCCAGTTGAATTATTTGCAATCTTCATGAGATCATGCATGCACATACGTACTTGAACTATTTTTTCTTTAATATATTGAAATTTTATGGGAAAATTATATAAAATAGCAAACTATTAATTCAAATTAAATGCTATAACCACTGTTTCATTTAATTCTAATCTGTTGCAAACACTTTGCCATCGCTATTCTCCCCAGATTTTCTCGCTCGCCACTCTCCTGGTCTCGCTCGCCAGTCTCTCTCTCGCCTCTCTCACTTTATACAAACACAAATGTATAAATTACATTTGTGTTTGTATAAAGCGAGAGAAAAATGTATATATACATATCTTTTTATTCGCCTCTCTCCCTAGAGAATCTCGCTCGCCACTCTCCCTTGCCTCTCTCACTTTATACAAACACAAATGTATATTGCGTTTGTGTTTGTATAAAGCGAGAGAAAATTGTATATAGAAATACATATATTTTCATCTTATACACTTATAATTATACAAAGCTGCCAACGATTTATACAAATGAGAGGCTGCCAACGATTTATACAAATGAGAAGCTGCCAACGATTTATACAAATGACAGACTGCCAACTATTTATACAAATCTGATGCTCCATAGCAAACATAAAGTTTGCTATGGAGCGCAATTATACAAACTATAGCTATAGCATACAAATATATTTTTATGTTTGCTAAACCTAAAATTTTTATCCACCCCAATTACCTGTACGAACATCAAGGATGGTCAAAGTGCCACCTTGGTCTCTCTTGATGTGAGATAGTTTAAAAAGTACTAACTAATGTTTAATTAAATGTAAAGAGATTATGGGTACAATCACAAAACTCAAAACTCGATGAAATGCCACGATTACAGCCGCAAATTTGAAATGCTTCTCGCAATTTATCAAGACTTGTGCTATAATTTGCACCCAATATCACCGAGAGATGTGGTGTAGTGGTTGAAACTGCTCTTCTTTTAATCAGAAGTCTTGAATTCAAGTTTTGTGTATAAAAAAAGTTTTGATAGGGAGCGTTTTTTTAGAATGAAGCCCTACACAATCTAAATACGAAAAAAAAAGAAAAAAAAAGAAGAAGATAAGCACGCCCAATTGAATATGGATTATTAAGTATAAAATGTATTAAGCATCAAACTGAACAAGGGAACAAGTCGTAGACACAACAAGAATTAACAATCAATCTTGAGAAATCGTACGATCACAATTTAATAAATCTACAAGACCAACATTATGGTAACATGTAAAGGGAAAAAATTGATAACAGGGCAGAAATTTTCACTGATTACTTTTATTTTTGGAACAATAATTTAAATCTTACTATTTGAAGTATTCTTCTTTAACTATCAAATGAGCGGTTAACTCGAATCAGATAGGAGGCAAGAATATAATTTTAAAAAAGCTAAGGCCATTCTTTATATTTTTCTTGTAATTTATGGATTTTAAAAATAAAATAATGGTCTATGAATAACAAAATAAAAATCTTATGAGAAATCATTAGATCATATTCCAAAATTTTATAGTTATTGCAAATGTTAGACGACAGTTATTTAATTTGTAAGATTATAAAAATGTATGAACAAATATAAGATCCTACGTTTGAAACTTTTTTTTTTTTTTTTGCAATTTCATAAAAAATACTACCATCACAAAACAAATATGATCTACTTGAAATTTAATAACTAAAATATTTATGGGCATAAAACTTAAATATACAACTTAAAGTCTTTAATTACATCAATATAGCAATACTTTTTTTTTCAATTATATAACAATATTTTTTTTTCAAAACTAGAAATTTTTTTTTAAAAAAAACGTTTACCAAGTCAGCCATAAATATCACGTATCCCTTAAATTTCTTCAATTATTTTACTTTCCTTGATTTAGTCCAATTTGTTATATATTATCTCCCATGAAGAGAGGTTTCATACAAAAATAAAACCCCTCTTCTCTACTAAGATCGACGATCCAAAATGCATACCAATAATTTTTCAATTCTAATTCAACACAGCGGACGATGGAACTCATCAGGTAATTGATAAAAAACAGTTCATATGGTGATTTTTTTCGTATTTGTATTTGATTTTTCACAACATATTGATTTTAATCTTTTTTGTAGTTATTCTTTTGGTTTATTTTGTCGATTTTGGTGGAATGTAAATTCATATGATTTGTTTGATGTTCTGGAGCATCAATATGCTGGTTTAATTATAAATAAATATTAAAATTTATCAATTGTTTGTGAAATAATATTGAGTTTTTCACAGCATCTG
>NW_006239996.1:19305-26018 GCF_000226075.1 Solanum tuberosum
TATATAATAAATTGAAAAATTGATAATATATTGGTACATTTTTGGTGTATTTTAATTATCTGAATTGGTGTATATAATAAATTGAAAAATTGATAATATATTGGTACATTTTTGGTGTATTTTAATTATCTGAATTGGTGTATATAATAAATTGAAAAATTGATAATATATTGGTACATTTTTGGTGTATTTTAATTATCTGAATTGGTGTATATAATAAATTGAAAAATTGATAATATGTTGATTGGTATGTGATCTGGTACTTATGCTTGAATAGTTTCTATGAATTGGTGGTATGTGTTGATGTATTTTTTGGTCTAAATTGTAATACCTTAAACGTCAGAATACTTATGATATGTTTATTGGTATAATAAATTATTTGGTATACCTGTTAGTGTGAATTACCACAAGTATGCCAATTTATAATTTAGTACAGTAAATGGTGAAAAAGTTAGTCACTTACTAGAGTGTATAAAAAGAAAAACTTAGTTGTGTGCCATCAATTACCAATGAAACTACCAAGATGTTTAAATATATGGATGTAGTAACTGCATTCTGCAAAATTTAGCAAATTATTAAGAGTTTGTAATTCAATACATAGTAAGTATTAACAATACTATATTATACATAGTATGTTTTGGTATTATTATTGATAATGTATGTTTTAAATTGAAGGTACGCTCATCAACATAATACATTTACAATTATAAATGGTGCAAAGAGGTTTACAGTATGTCTGAATACTCGTATGTGCAGTTGTGGCAGATTTCAACATGATGAGATCCCTTGTAGTCATGTAATTGTTGCTATCAGATATAGGAATAAACATCGCGATGACTACTATTCCGCTTATTATAGTAATAAGAATTATCAGGATACATATGCAATACCAATAGAACCCTTGCCTTGCGAAAGCACTTGGGATATTCCATCACATGTTTTGAAAGAGGTAATGTTACCACCAATTGCAAGAAAGCAGCTAGGCAAAACCACCAAAAAATGATCGCGACAAGGAATTCACCGAAAGAAAGGGAAAGAAAAGAAAAGTCACCTCTAGTGAATGTGGTTTATCTGGGGGATAACAAGAAGACTTGCCCAAAAAAAATCACATGAGAATTAGCGTTATAGTATTTTTATTGTTATTTTTACTTTGCAGAAAGTTATGCAGTTGAACTCATTTATTTGATTATACAGTTGAATCCGTAATTGTTATTAATGGCTATAATGAACTCATTTAATAATCGTGTTGTGAATGAGCAAGTGAGGTTGGTATAATTCCAACCTAAAATAAAAATTATTAAAAACTAGTTAATGTGAAGAACTTGGTTACCAGAAATAATAGACTATGTTAATGTAAAAAGTTGATTAAAACCAATTAATTTGAAAAAATATAGGACTATTGAAAAAATAGAGGTGTGTTAATATATTGGTTTAATCTGAAACCATAATAAATACAATCTGTTAAAGGAAAATTTTGGTGAAACTTACGTTAAAAATAGGAACGAAAAATTGGTAAACATATAAGGAACATAATAATGGTTGTATGTAGGGATCATATGTTTGCATTATATACCAACCTAAAACAATAAATTTGAAAAAAACTACTTAAAGTTAAAAATCATGGTTTGAATGATACCAGAAAAAAACTCACTCTGTTGATGTAAAAAAATTGATTTACTTATAATAAAAACTACACAAAATTTGGTAAACTTAATGGTACATATAGCAAATTAAAACATTGAATGAAAACAAATAGCACAAATAAAACAAATTTGGTATAATATTTGAGTAATGCTAAAACCAATTGCATAATAATGGTTGTATAAAGTAATTCAAATGTTTGAATTATATACAAACCTATAACGGTGAATTGTAAAAAAACTATAAAATGTTAATATTTTGGTTTGGACTGTTACCAGAATTAACATATTATGTTCAAGTAAAAAAAATTGTTAGGCGTTAGAATCTGATAAGAAGAAGATGGATGGTTAGGCGTTAGAAATTATGGTGAGGCCTCTAATTAATTGGAATGACAAGCGATTAAGTGAAGAAGATGTAAGGTTTAAGAGATATGGATGAATAAAACTGAAGGGTTATCTCAATATACCGCTGAAAAAAGGAATCCTAATATATCTTGGAAATAACTCAGTTATTGATAATTGTACTAATTTTATTGGTATCATAAAAATCTTTAAATAAAAGGAATAAATCAATATGGACAGAAAAAATGACTACAAAACGTAAAAAGAATAAAAAATAATGAAACTTGTGAAAAGGGATTTGTAATATTTCTTGGAACTATACCTCAATTATAGTACTGTAACAACTTTATTGGTACCACAAATCTTTATATAAAAGGAATCCCAATAAATTACTACAAAACATAAAAAAGGAAATAAAAAAGAATAAACAAATGTGTGGATGTGGCTCTGTTTAATGAGAGAGAATATATGATAAAATTAAATACCTATTTACACTCCACATAATATGGCACAAACTACTAAGAGTCAGAGAGAGAAAATCCGGTAATTTTTTTTTTAAGTAAATAAAAAATTAAATATTTTGTTATGTATGTAATTTAAAAACTTAGTTTGTAATTAAATATAAGTATACTGATATTTTGTTAATAGAAGTCTTAAGTAGTATACTTTTGTAATTTTACTAGACCAAGTAACTACAATCACAAAACAAATATGATCAACTTGAAATTTAATAACTAAAATATTTTAATTACTAGACCAAGTACTTTCATCCTATTAATTAATTAGATTCTCTTGTTATGGGTCCTTTTCAAGTTGCGATGTGTTTGATAGGGAAGATAACATTATCCGGAAAAATCACATTAATTTATTAGATTCTCTGGATACTATTTCTGTAGAAATAGAAAGGTCGATCACATAGATCCTTAAATTTAAATAAAGTCAGGACTCATGACAAATAATTTCAGAAAAAGGATACATATATAGGTGATTGTATGTTATATCGTGTATATTCTAATACAAATATTATTTATTACCATCAACAAAATATAATATCATCTTGTGTTGGATTATTTATTTATATATATCAATCAAATAATATCGTATCTTAAATGAGATATTCTCTCAATCCTCAAACCAATCATTTGTTAGTTGAGCAGAAGTAATTGGGATAATGCAGCTCATGTATTCATTCTTCTATCTCTATATGACGATCTCCTTATATATATATCTTTCTTCAACAAATGGAATTATTCGTATTGATACTTAATTATAGCACAATAAATAATGGCTTATTCGAACCAAAATAGCGTCAACAAAAGTAGAAGGCATGCGAATTCCACATCCATATTCAGTCAGGCTCGCCGCAAAATGTCATTCCGGCGGAAGAAGTTATTGGTAGTCCCGCTGGAAGTTGGAGGGAAGAAGAAATTATCGATTTTCCGACGGGATGGATTGAAGGGGAAGAAATTGCAGTACTTAGGTATGAAGAAAATAAAAGAATACTGTTATTGGTTGGCAGTAAATGACATATTGGAACGACACCAAGCGAATGATACATTCGAGCAACGACTTGTAGTAGATACCTCTTTTGCTATTCCCATGATGGGCCTTTCCTTCGCTACTTTTCCTAATCAGCGTCGTATCTAAAAGCCAAGCTGGAAATTATTCATTTTATTTTTTATTTAAGCCTACGTACAAATTATCATATTTCATTCACGGATTACATTGTTATTTATTTCTGATTTTTGTTGAAATTAATGAAGATGTTTTTTAATTTATTTATTATAGTGCATGCCACTTGATGAATTACTTGCAATCTTCATGAAGAAAAAAAGGAGAAAAAAGATAAATATAAATGGTTTTTATAGAGAGATATCACATCCCGTTATTTATGTAAATGGTTGTTATAGAGAGATATCACATCCCGTTACATCAAACTGCTGAAGGACATAAGTTGTAGATACCACCAAGAATTAACAATCTATCTTAAGAATTAGATAACAATCTGATTAATCCACAAGACCAACATTATGGTACATGTAAAGAGAAAATTAACAAGAGAGCAGAAATGTTCACCAGTTATCCCCTTTTTACAATAATTTAGTAAATGACTTTTTTCTTTCTTTTCTACTAGTACTATATTAGAAAGGTGAGTACATATTTGGATTATTACATTGTATCATGTATAATCTATGCAAATATTATTAAATACCATCACAAAATAAGTATCTTACTGGTTTCGACTTCTCTCCATTATACTTTCTCTTTATTCCTCATGTACATGTTTAGATAAGTAACACTTATCTAATATAATTTTTAAAGGTTAAAATTAGATTAATTTAACAAGCATCTTAACTATGATTAAATTATTAAAATTGAAAACCACTCTTTAATTCTAGTATGAAATATCAATCTTTCCACATTTTTTGATACTCGTTAATTTCAAATTGTAAATTTTACATTGATAAAACAGAAAATTCAAAATTCGTTGATAAGTTAAATTTTTTTTAAACTAAATTTAATAACATCAAATTAATATTACTATCACAGTACTTTCCTTAGTTTCCCCCCCATATATTCTCCATCTTTGCTTAATTAAATTAAATGAAAGAGATGAATTAATCAAAATACTATGTCAAATAATTTTAATACTCTAATTTGCTTTTCATACAACAATTAAAAATTTGAACTATTATTTTCACCACTAGTGTTACACTGTTACCCCCTCATATATGTTCCTTAATTCAATTTTCAGACTATAATTTTTAAATCAATTTTCTAAGAGCAACATTCACATATAGCAAACACAAAATTCATATTTGTATGCTATAGCAAAGTTTGCATAATTGCGCTCCATAGCAAACATAAATATGTATATTTCGCTATACATATACAAAAGAAAGCAGTTGTATAATCTACTTTGGTATACATATACAAAAAGATCAATTGTATAAAGTGAGAGAGGCGAGTGAGAGAGCGAGATCTGGGAGAGTGGCGAGCAAGATCTGGGAGAGGGGAACGAAAATATATGTATATATACAATTTTCACGCATTTTATACATTTATCTGGGAGAGTGGCGAGCGAGATCTGGGAGAGGGGAGAGAGGGGAACGAAAAAATATGTATATATACAATTTTCTCTCGCTTTATACAAACACAAACACATTTTATACAATTTGCGTTTTTTGTATAAAGTGAGAGGTGAGTGAGAGAGCGAGATCTGGGAGAGTGGCGAGCGAGATCTGGGAGAGGGGAGAGAGGGGAACGAAAAAATATGTATATATACAATTTTCTCTCACTTTATACAAACACAAACGCACTTTATACACTTGCATTTGTATAAAAACGAGAGAGGCGAGGGAGAGAACGAGAGTGGCGAGCGAGATTCACCAGGAGAGAGGTGAAAGAGCAACAGTTTGCTATGAGGTACAATTAAATCAAACTATATTTATAGCATTTAATTTGAATTAATATTTTGCTATTATATACAATTTTCCCATTTTCTAAATGATCACAAAATGATTTTCTTACTTATACGGATTTACGGAGAGTAAAGGGGAGGGGGTAGGGAAGTTAACCGATTAAATTTACAAATTGAAACCAATAAGTATCAAAATAGGCGGGGAGATTAATATTGCATGCTCTAATTAAATATGTAGTTTCTAAAATTTAATAATTAAGATGCTTGTTAAATTAATTTCATTCTTGAGCTTTAAAATTATGTATTAGACAAGTAGTGTTACTTATCTAAAATTCTAAATATGTAGTTGAAGAAATATAGAGAAAATGTAAAGAGATGAACCCAATCCAAAACTCATTATAGTATTACTCTATTATCTTGTGGTGAGATTATTATATTTATTTATATACCTCAATCAAATAATATGATTCTCTCTATCAAATTATGTATTAGACAAGTAGTGTTACTTATCTAAAATTCTAAATATGTAGTTGAAGAAATATAGAGAAAATGTAAAGAGATTAGCCCAATCCAATACTCATTATAATATTACTCTATTATCTTGTGGTGAGATTATTATATTTATTTATATACCTCAATCAAATAATATGATTCTCTCTATCAAATTATGTATTAGACAAGTAGTGTTACTTATCTAAAATTCTAAATATGTAGTTGAAGAAATATAGAGAAAATGTAAAGAGATTAGCCCAATCCAATACTCATTATAATATTACTCTATTATCTTGTGGTGAGATTATTATATTTATTTATATACCTCAATCAAATAATATGATTCTCTCTATCAAATTATGTATTAGACAAGTAGTGTTACTTATCTAAAATTCTAAATATGTAGTTGAAGAAATATAGAGAAAATGTAAAGAGATGAGCCCAATCCAAAACTCATTATAGTATTACTCTATTATCTTGTGGTGAGATTATTATATTTATTTATATACCTCAATCAAATAATATGATTCTCTCTATCCTCAAACTAAATCAGTACCCCTTAGTTGAGCAGAAGTAATTGGGATAATGGAGCTCATGTATTCAACTCTTCTATCTCTATATGACGATCTCCTTATATATATATCTTTCTTCAACAAATGGAATTATTCGAACAAAAAAAGTATTGATACTTAATTATAGCACAATAAATAATGGCTTATTCGAACCAAAATAGCGTCAACAAAAGTAGAAGGCATGCGAATTCCACATCCATATTCAGTCAGGCTCGCCGCAAAATGTCATTCCGGCGGAAGAAGTTA
>NW_006239997.1:0-1942 GCF_000226075.1 Solanum tuberosum
TTTAGGTCGGTATTCACTGTTTTTTTAGTAGTGTCTTCAAATATCTTTTTTATTATTATTAGGTTTAGGTAAGATTTTATCAATTCAACATTAGAAAACACTCTGTTACTGGGCCATTACTATATGAATTGTTAACATAAGTCTTGGTAATAAGTTGACAAACTTTAAATAAAAACAAGAGTTAAAATCATAGAATTTGATTCAAGAAGTTAATAACTTGGTATATCCTACTTTAATATGTTTGTTGTATTGCTTGAAAATTTAAGAAGAAATTAAAAAAAATTACAATTTACTTTGTTCAACATTTTTCGACTATTAATTCATATTTTTGACGGACTATTACTCTACCTTGTCAAAGATTTGAAAAAAAAGAGTTCAAACAGATAAATAATATGAGTGTTAGCGAAAAATAATTGATTTTTTCTATTTGAATAGGGTTAAGGAGAACAATAAAAAATTAACAAAAAATTTATTCTTGGTAAGAATTTGAGGCCCCCAGTTTGCATATGCCTCAAATTTTGTATGCAAGAGCCGCCCCTTTATTGTCCTTCCAGAAGGGTTATTGTTTTTCAAAGGAGGACTAATTATCCCATCTGATTCCCCAGTATGCATCTGTCTATTAAAAAAATTGGTTAAGATGTTAAACTACAAATAGAATAGGAATATGCTCTTTAACTTGGCCTCAAATTTCCAACTGACATCTATGTTCTCCAATTTTGGGTGTGCTTAGGTAGACACTTAAACTTGTGTAAAATTGAAGAAGTAGACACATATGTCCTAAGTGACATAATACACATAGGATGCCATGTAGGATACAAAATTGTCATTACGTAGGACAAATGTGTTCATTTGTTTAATTTTATACAAATTTAAGTGACTAGTTGCGCACACCCAAAGTTAAAGAACATAGTTGTAGCTGAAGTTAAGTTAAGAGTCATGTTTATATATTATGCCCATTAAATATAACTTTGAGCATCTTTTGAACCAGTTAATTAGATGTATATCTTTGCCCCCACATTTACGTTTGCAAGACTTGGTTGATTTTGGTCTTCTTCAGTTTGTCAAATCTTTAGGACCCACGTAACTTGGAAATTTTTCCTAAAACAATAATTTAGTAGAAGGCAACTTGGGAAGTCTTTGGACTGATTAGAGGAATAATTTTGCCACCAATTATAGAGAAAATAAGAGACTTAGTTGACTTGCACAAGTCTTTGGATGATTAGGAGAATTTTTGCACCATTTTGCATTTCTGATTGATTAGGTTTTTTTTTTTTTTTTAAATCAAAGACCACATGGGTCAAGAATTTTATTAAACTAAAAGAAAATATATACAAAATCATGTGGGTTGCCTAAGTGAACAGCCCACCAAATAAATAAACAAAACAATAAAAGACAACACCTACCAACTAAGAAATATCAAAAAACAAAATTAGGAAAGTGGAAGTTGAAGAGTATTTGCAGGTGCAGCGTCTCTTCCTCGATACATCATCAAATCGGAGCTGAAACTCGACTTCAATTCGGCGTTATTGTATATCCTTGAACCCCTTTGGTATTTTGTCTACTCGCTTCTATTCAGATTAGGTAGTATTAGTATTGATATGAATAAATAAAAGTAATTTTATTTTTTTTTAAGAAAAATAATCATGTTGATCCCATTGCTATTTAAAGCCTCAATACCACATGTTACTAGCGATATCATTTTTCTATTAATATTTGCACTAATGGAGAAAGCCTTCACATTTTTCCTCTTGACAATACTCTTGTTGCTTCACTATGTTATGACCCAAACCAACATTACGACTGATCAATTAGCTCTTCTCTCTTTGAAATCCCAAATTAGTTCAGACCCTTTTCATTACTTGGATGAAAGTTGGTCTCCCGCTATTAATGTTTGTCGTTGGGTTGGAGTCACTTGTGGTTCTCGTCACCAGCGAGTGAAGTC
>NW_006239997.1:5073-5436 GCF_000226075.1 Solanum tuberosum
CACAATGTAGACGTTTAAGAGTTACGTTAATGGGCGATTTATTCTCTCAATAGTTTTAATATTTTTCTCTTATATTTTTTCGCATTACGTCCTAATCACCTTGAAAACCCAATAGTACGAGTCATTCTCATTCACATATCTTACTTAATTCCATCATTAAATAATTTAATGCACATTGAATCTTTTAAAACTGATTTCATCTATATCTAATTAGTTATTAAAATATATATTTGGTTTTGTAAAAGAATAATAATAGAAATAGTGTTTTGAAGGGTAAAAAGGTATTTTAACTTTTCATTTTGATGTTCCCATTTTTAGTATGATATGATATGATATGATATGATGATGATGATGATGATATAT
>NW_006239997.1:5673-7642 GCF_000226075.1 Solanum tuberosum
GGTTTCACTACGGACGAACAATCTCAAGGGATCCTTACCACGCGAGATTGGCAACTTAACCAAGATGCAAATTTTAATTCTAGACGAGAATAGGTTTACTGGTACGTATACATTCAATTTAAGTGATAGCAATCTGAACAGTTTAAGAGGTAAACTCATTCTTTCTTCAGGTGAAATACCCAAAGAGATAAGAAATCTCGTTGAGTTGGAGAAGCTTGGTCTTGGATCTAATAGTTTTAGTGGTTCACTTCCAATGGAGATCTTCAACATATCACGATTGAGACATATTGCTCTTACAAACAATAATCTATCAGGAACTCTACCACCAAACATAGGTTCTACCTTACCCAACATTGAAGGACTTTATCTGCATGGCTTAACCAATCTTGTTGGGACTATTCCTCATTCTATCTCCAATTGTTCAAAGCTTACTATTCTAGAGCTTTCACAAAACAAAACTCACAGGATTGATTCCCAATTCTCTTGGATATTTGACTCATCTAAACATCTTAAACTTGCGGAGAAAACAATTTAACCAGTGATTCATTTTTAAGCTTCCTCACTTCCTTAACCAATTGCACAAGATTAACAGTTGTTTCTCTATCTTTCAACCCTCTAAATGCCATGCTTCCGGTCTCCGTAGGGAACTTCTCCAAATCTCTTCTAACCTTTTATGCCGATGCTTGCAACATTAACGGCAAGATTCCAAATGAAGTTGGAAACTTAAGCAACTTATTAAACCTTGATCTTTCTGATAATAACTTGATTGGATCAATTCCTACATCAATTCACAACTTGAGAAGCCTTCAGCGCTTCAACTTGAGTTACAACAAGCTTACGGGATTTATTGGAGATAATTTATGTAAATTGCAACATTTGGGAGAAATTTACTTGGGACAAAATCAACTTTCAGGATCTATTCCTAATTGTTTAGGGAATGTTACTTCCCTTAGATTGATATATCTTACTTCCAATAAATTGAGTTCCAATATACCAACAAGCTTAGGAAATCTTAAAGATCTAGTGGTTCTTGACTTATCGTCAAACAACATGGTTGGTTCTTTACCTCTGGAAATTGGAAATCTAAAGGCTGCAATATATATGGATCTGTCAATGAATCAATTCACAAATGGAATTCCTAGAGAAATTGGAGGATTGCAAAATCTGGTATATCTTTATTTGGAACACAACAAGTTGCAAGGATCTATACCTGACTCAATCAGCAACATGGTAAGTTTGGAATTCCTAGACATTTCACATAATAATATATCGGGAACTATTCCCATGTCTTTGGAGAAACTACAATACCTCAAGTATTTCAATGTTTCTGACAACAAATTGTATGGTGAAATACCCTTGGGGGGTCCTTTCAAGAACCTCTCGAGTCAGTTTTTCAGCGACAATGAAGCATTGTGTGGTTCTTCAAGATTTAGTGTCCCGCGATGCCCCACTTCATCAAAGCACAGATCAAATAGGAAACAAATGTTTGCTCTATTTCTTATGCTGGGAATTGCACTTGTATTTGTTCCTATAGCCTTTCTGTTCATATGGATAAGGTATAGAAGAGGTAAAAGAGCTCCTCAACAAGCTGATTCATTGTGTATTGTAACAACAGAAAGAATTTCATACTATGAACTGCTCCAAGCAACTGATACGCTTGGCGAGAGTAATCTGATTGGTTCTGGAAGTTTTGGCTCTGTCTACAAAGGCGTTCTCAGAAGTGGAACTGCCATTGCAGTTAAAGTGTTCAATCTGCAACTGGAAGCAGCATTCAAGAGTTTCGATACAGAATGTGAAGTTTTGCGTAGCCTTCGCCATAGGAATCTCGTGAAAGTCATCACTAGTTGTTCCAACCTTGATTTTAAGGCTTTAGTGCTCGAGTATATGCCTAATGGAAGTCTTGACAAGTATTGTATTCGCACAACTACTTCCTAGACATCAGGCAGAGACTAAGCATTATGATAGATGT
>NW_006239997.1:8052-14553 GCF_000226075.1 Solanum tuberosum
CTTGAAGCAATGGGTGAGTTATTCACTCCCAGAGGCAGTAATGGATGTTGTAGATGCCAACTTGGTAACACCATTGGATAATCACTTACAGAAGAAGCTTGATGTTGTTGCATCAATCATGAAAGTTGCATTAGATTGCTGTGCTGAATCTCCGGCAAGAAGGACAAACATGAAAGATGTTGCAGGGATGCTACAAAAGATCAAGATTCAACTTCTTGCACGCTGAGCATGTTCTCTGAATCTCTTTTTCCAAATTGATTGCTTGTTTGTTTTATGGAAAGATATTGCTTTTTTTTGTTTTGTTTTAGCACTTGATTTGTGCATGATTCTGTTTTCAGAAATGCTAGTTGGTTGCAATATATGTCACTGTTTCCTCTTAATATAAGTGCTGCAAAATGGTAGAACAAGTAAATTGAATAACTAAAACCAAATTGATCCTCTTGAAAATCTTGAAGCAGAATGATCTTTTTGTAAATTGTTAAGAGGAATAAACTATATGAATACAAATATACAAGTAATATAGTAAATGTTTTACATGGGAAACACTAAGAGGACATATAACATCAAGACAACAAACGAAAAGTGCAATGACAAAAAATGCTATGATCATAATGCCTCTATGATTTAAAAAAAACAGAAACAACTCGATGCATGAGATATGGAGAAGGCTCTCATCCATGGGTTGTAAATTGTAATGCAGGAAAACTACCCGACGTAAACATCAATGACTGAATCCACAACTCAAAATTGTGACCTGTAGGTCTCACAGAGGAAACTTTACCCCCACAACTTGTTTTTGTTTTCATATCTTTACCTCTTAAGTCTTGATTTCTTGATTTTCCGCTTGTTGTTGCTCATTGCCCTGCCATGTCCAAACTATATCTTTTAATGAAGGCTTTAATCCTTGATCACAAAAGTTCCTGTATTCTGCAGTGTCTCCTGATTTTTTTGTCACTTGTGCAACATGGAAAGCTGGAGTAATCTCAAATATCTCTGCATCAATTGCTAATTGCCCTTTTCTCCCTTCTTTGCTTCCTTGCATTTTCACCGTCCCGTCTTTTTGTGTCATGGAATGGAAGATAACCAGCTAACAATACAAACAAAATCACCCCACATGACCAAATATCCGCCTTTTCGCCATCATACCCTCTCTTATTTATGACCTCTGGCGCGACATATGTTGACGCGATTAATTGTTGAAAGTACTTTCCCGCTGCTGATTCCCTAAGCCTCCCTTTAGCAACCTTATTGAATAATTCACCACCTCTAATTTCACGTTTGATTTGGTCAATTAGGCCAACTTTCAGGACTTTTTCTTTGTCAATTACCTTAACAGCTACATATTGTCCTGTTTTTAGGTTCCTTGCATGATAAACTTTGGCAAATGTACCTTGGCCTAACAATTTACCAATCTCATATTTATGCATCAAAATTGTCCCTTTTTTCTCTGTTTTCGCGCTCTTCATGCTCATCATCCTGCAAGAGGATAGATGATGCATCCAAGTGCGCGAAGAAATTGAAACTATGGGTGAATCATCGTGTATTCGCCTAGTGATTTCCCCTGGCTAATCATAGGGGGAAATTAGCCAGGGTTAGAGGAGGTGTGTTTGTGTTGGGAGAAATTAAATCCAATGGAATGGAGAAAAATATATGGAATTTAAAGAATTGGTAAGTTTATAAATTGGTTATATTTGGAAACTAAAGAAAGATGGTTAACTTATGATATCAAGATTTTGGGTAGTTACTATATATATAACTAATAAATAAAAATAGAAAAAGTCTATATCTATATAACAAAGGAATAAAATTAATAAAACCGATAAAAATAAATCCAGAAGAATATGCAGGATTATAATGGAACTTAGAACAATTTAATAAAAAGAAAGTACTCACACCAGAATCTCATCTAATGTATACTAATACAAAAGGAGAAACATCTATCAGATTCACAAATTATAATTATTCTAATCAAACGAACTTAGAAGAAGAGTTAGAATTAGAAGAAGAAAAAGAATTTATGAATGTAGAAATAATACAAGAAGGATATGAAGTAGATGAAGCTTTGCAAGTAGCTGAAAGAAGATATAATAATAATAATGATATAACTTTTAAATGTAAAGGATGTAAGATAGGAAATATGGGTATATTTGAGGTAGACAGACATTTTAAAACATGCGAATTTAGAACTGATAATATAGGATATAGAAAAGAATATAATAACCAAGAAAAAATAGAAAACCTTGAAACGATACTAGAAAATCTGTATGAAAGTGAAGATGAATTAGAAAGAAATTCTATAATAAGTCAAAAAGAGCTCATGGAATCTACTAGTTCAAGTGCTAGTCCATTCCAACGGACTGCCCAACAACATACAATAGACACAAGTATAGGAAATGTACCAAGAAGACAAGTCTTTAGGGTAAACCCAGATACAGTAACTGAAGAAAGCATAGAATGGACAGCATTTTAACCTGTATTCTTAAAAACTTCTTCATTAAACCCACCCCGGAGATGGCCAATAAGACGTCCTGTGATTTTTGCGAACTTTTTTAAGGCCTTAGAAACATCCTAGGAATTTACAGGTTAATCCATCGTTGTTATTAAGAAGTTAAAAGTCTAACCATATACTAAGGGTAGTTTTATACTACAAACATATTTACATACTTAACACTTAGGACATCTACAGACAGTCAGGGTTCCCGAAAGGGAAACCTCTCTCCGTCTAAGTCATGTAAGTCTTTTATGGTTCCTGTATTTTCCCTAAAAATATATGTAAATTATGTCTGTTTTAAATCATGTTTGCTTTAATTAATGTTAAGTATGTAAATATGTTTGTAGTATAAAACTATCCTTAGTATATGGTTAGACTTTTAACTTCTTAATAACAACGATGGATTAACCTGTAAATTCCTAGGATGTTTCTAAGGCCTTAAAAAAGCTTTTCCAACAGGGACAGGATAAACATATAATTACTCCACCAAATCCAGATCCAAGTGGAGACAGACTGGTACCGGACACAGAACGTATTAATACAGAACGAGACAGATCTAATTTAAGATCAAGGGAGACTACTGATAATAATACAACCAGATCACTCAGTTCAGGAGAGGAAGATTATGGAGAACATGGAGAACATGCATATTATCAAGATGCTCAAGATCCTAACGAAGATGATGATTCGGGAATGAGTTTTGATTCCGTTGCTCTGCACAACCTTGATACTTGAAGACAAAAAGGAACAAGACAAAACAAGGCAAAGACATTAAATAAAGTAGGACTAAAAGTGTGCCATGTGGGTATGCCCACATTTGTCGTGTGAGTGCTTACTTTATCACTATCCTCCAAAATAGGAAAAAACTGATAAGCACGCGTCAAGTTTTGTGTCAAAGTTTGTGTCAATAAGTGAAAATAATGCATGTGCGATGGGGCCCAAATGTGTACCCGGCATGAATTATTTGATCTTATCACCTAAAGCGTCGGCCAAGTCTAGGCCACTACTTTTTATTCCACTATCTTAGTGCGTCGACCACGTTTGGCCATTAGGATTCTTCCACGCTTTATGCTAAGTTCCCCTCAACCTCTATATAAAGACACTCCTCCACACTAAAGAAGAACAAGAAAGAAAAACTATATATATATATATATATATATATATATATATATATATATGTATTTATATCCTCTCCTATCCATTCCGTTTTATATGACACTATTTCCGATTAGAAAGTTGAATAACTCTTTCATATGTTTTATTACTGGTATTTTAAACCATATATAAGAAGTTACTTTATCTGTTTCGATTAATATAGTAGTATTTAATTGAGCACGTACGTAGTTTCAATCTTTCAGAAGAAAAACATAAACTTTTGAAACTTATAATCTTAAATCATTTCATGACATCTCGACAGCTATAAAAACATGTGTCACTAATTAAGGGATCATTTCTTCATTAGTGCATGCATGTCATCGTTTGTGCAATATTTATATTCATTGTAAAAAAAATGTGGAAATTGGTATTATCTCTTTGATAGAGGTGAATTTAGAATTTACGAATTTTGAGCTCTAAAGAAAGCAGAGTATTGAATAAGCAGATTTCTAACACAAAGACTGTTTTGAGTTAAACTATTAAATTTTATTGAATTCGTACGTAATTAGAATTCTAGTTTTGCCCCTACCTAACAAAAACAAATAATCCACCTCTCTTTAAATTTTTCCAATTCAAATTTCATGCTAGTTCAAAAATCTTTCTTACTTTTTTAAAATTTCGTATCTAATGAAATTCAAACTAAAACACATAAAATAAAATAAAACGGATGGAGTAATAAGGAGAAGAGAAGAAATAAACCAAAGATTTGGCATATGTACAACTAATTCAAACATGCATAATAATAACATAATGTTTTCATAGAGTTAATGATCAAACACACATTTAAATTATCTTCATCTTCTTTTTTTTTGAGTTTCACATTCTAACAATTAATTAGTTGTTTTTCTTTTGCTACTTGAATTACACTATCGATGTATTAAAACACACCTCAAAATTGCTTCAACCAATCATCAAATGTTCTCTTTTCCTATCTGAACTATCACCATTTGCTTAACTAGATGTGTTTTAATACTTAGATTGTGATAGTTCATATAGAAAAAAGAAAGCCGCTGACAACTAAAATATGAAACTCGAAAAAAAGGATAAATTTTGATCACTATCATATATAATAACAACACTAATAATCCCATAGCATATTTATCTCTAGCTTATTAATTACTATTATGTTCTTGTTCCCTCTTCTTTCCCCATTGTTGCAAACATAGCCTTATTCTCTTTGCTGCTGCTAAGTATTCCACACCTTGAATTGGTGTCAATATGCCCAATATCTCCTTTAGTGTCTTCATCCTCAACTCATCAACTTCTTCTAGTAAATTTGACATGTCCTCACCATGTTTATTTAAGGGCTCGATTTCATTCTCACCTGTTGCAAACATAATTAAGTAAATAAAATATATTTTCTTAAAAAAATAATTTAATTTTTAAAATAGTTTTAACTTGTTTGGATCATAATTAAGTTATTATATATTGTTTCATAATATACTATTATATTGTATTATACTGTTTTAATAAATATAACTTCTAGATAGATCGTATTATTTTTTGTCATTTCATAATTATATTATTTTTTATCATTTCATAATCTCATGCATTATCAATTTGAAGACTAAGCTTTTAGTATTACAAAGAAAAAGTAAAATATGGGATAAAATAATTTTCTTTTATAAAAAGTAAAATATGCTTGTTAAATAACAAAGACAAAATGAGGGGCGAAAAGGTAACAATGTGTTCATGATATACGCTTATAATAAGACTATAATATTTGTCGTTATTTGTTATACTTTCTTTTTTAATTTATTCCAAAAAAAATGTCATACTCCCTGATCTGGGCCACTTTACTTATCATGATTATATAATTTTTTCAAAATACTTGTCATTTTAAAAAAAAAAATAGAATTAATTATTTGTCTCCACCACTCTACATTCTTCCAATAAATGTATATATGGACAAAGATTAATATGATAAAAAAGGAAAAGTAATACTAAATTGAAATTAAAAAAATTAAAATTAAAGTTCATGCTCAATCAAACATCGTTACGTACCTCTTTCAGCGTCGTAAATTCTGGCCGCCATGGCAAACGGTTGATCAACAACATCTTCTTGCAAGCTAGCTAACCTTGAAGAAAATTTTCTCTCTTCTAAAATAATCTGTCTTTGTAACTTATCAATCATGGTAATTTGCTTACTAGAAAGCTGACCAAAGTCTCCAATTTTCATACCCTGTGTGTATGTCCATAAAATTAGTTCATAAAAATATAACTTGTGTCTAACTCAATTATATTTGGACAGGATAACGATCCTCCCCTTTATCAACTCAATCTATTTTTACTCAACTCATCTAAAAGTTTGTTAAATAGCCCACATTGACAAATGACAATCTTAATTAAAGTATTAAAAACAAGACTTTTTTTCTATCAGAAAGCAAACTCGCAGTCGCTGCCCTTTTAAGTCCACACGCACCAAATAAATCTGCTCATGTGCAATGAACTACAAATCATAGGAGATATAAAGCGCATAAGGTCGGTTGCGACGAACTTATATAAACCACAATAAACAAGCTCAGTGTGACGACCTCGCGTCGACTGAGAAGGTATTGATGGAAAAAATTAATCTTTGACATTTCCTATTTAATACATTATATAAAATCATAATAAAAAATTATTAAATAATTAAATAAATTATAAAATAACAATCAACAAAATTAAATATGTGTAAAAGTTGGACGGATTGAACTATGATCTATTGTTTAGATCATTAATTTATTTTAAGCTCATTTCAGCTTAAAAAACTTTTCACCGATCAAATAATCCGTTAATACATTCAAATTTAACTCAACCTGCTTATTTAACATCCTACCTGTAGATATTCTGCGATATGAGACTCGATTTCGATT
>NW_006239997.1:18059-25996 GCF_000226075.1 Solanum tuberosum
CGGAACCTTGTTTGTTGACCAAAGTCAACTCTTGATCAAAATTTCACAATTTTAGCAACTTAGGACCTCAAATCTTTCGTTTTAACTCCAAATTCGACTCCGTAAATTCTCATAGACCCGTTTTGACATTCTAAAACTGCTGGAATCGACGGAAATTCGATTCGAGTCTCGAAACTCCAAATGACTCGAAATAGCACTTTTAACCAAACTATAACTCTTAAAAACTCAATTTTCCAAAACCTCAACTTTTCATCAATTTTTCTTCAAACCAACTTCAAAAATACAACAATTAGGACTCGGGGCAACTATCGGGAGGGGTAAAACGGTCATTTTATGAAAATTTCCAAAAATGACCTTTAGGGTCATTACATTATTCACCACTAAAAATCATGTTCGTCCTCGAACATAAAGTAGAAGAAGGCAAAAATACTCGACGCTATCAACCCCGAGGTGCAGTTTCCGAACTCAATAATTACTACTCCAAACGAACCCATTCTTAAACCTTATCCCAAAAATCCATATAAGGATTCCCAAATCAATCTTGACAACTTAACCCTCAAAGGGTTATTTAAAACCACCGACTAACTCAAAGACTGAATCTGAATCTAAGATCTCACAACCATAACGTATTTACCATGACAAACCCCTAATCATGTAACCACGAGAGAAATTTTGGAATCAATAACCACAAAAAAATCAAGGATGAACTTAAATCAGTCACCAAGCTCTCACAACACCCGAACCATCACCGACTCTAGAAAAAATCCCATTCTCATTACCACATTTCCACAAGTTTGAGTCATACTAATCTGATGCATATCCATCGAGCACCCATCTTGGAATAATCACGCTTATCTAACCCACAGATAGAAATGATCAAGTATCCAACTGATGATCGACCCATCCAAGCATATAAAACCTCTAAGGATGCCACCAAAACACTGAAGTAGGATCCGTAATTGTAGGCAACTCCAACAACGGAAGAACTAGGCCCACGGGCCACCTAAGAATCGAACCACATCTAGTTGAACCATGCATACAGGGGCAAGATAAATACCAAAATAGCCAAAAACTGTAGCCACATACGATAGCCTCTCTATACCTTTCCAAAAGCAAAATGACACTTGTAGAACTTCCGAAAACCTTATACCACCCCAATACCACATCGAACCCATTATCTCTGAATCGGCCCACCCACACAAGTATTCTATTCTGCCAAGAGAGCATGAATCGGTCCATCCGATTCACCACTAGGCATCCACCCACAAAAGTAAAAACACGTCTGAACATAGACAGAGAATCATAATCCAGAACCATGTCTGAAATGAGGTAGGTGGTCACATAAGAATATACAAAATCGAAATTGAATAACCCAAGATATCCCTTCCACGATGTCCATAACACACCTTCCCATTCTTCTGACTTCACAATCAGCCAGTCCGGCCTCATAACAATCATAGACATACTCAATTTATCCATTTTCTCATACTCTTTACAATAATTCATTAAAGCCAACAATATCAATACTACCAGAACATCAAAGTCACATCGGCCAGTTACTTTACCCTCAGACGGCCACTAGTATCCAGTCATTCTTAGAAACACATCGTTGCTTCCAAAATTTTGAATTATGGTCGTTCCTCCTTCCATTGAAGCATTCCATGATCGATATGGGTCTCACCCAATCGCTAATAATCCAAGTTCTAAATGTCATAGTACCTTTTCATTGAGATAGAACTATTGAATCACGACCAATATCGATTACACGCGATCCTTTACTTACCCACCTTCAACTATTATTCATACTATCATATATCTCATGTCGAAACTTGAAGCAGTTCTTGGTCACTCAAATAATTCCGTATACTATGAGCGCACAACCTCTATTTACCATCAAGGATCTATGTAACGCGTTACAACAGTTTGAATAATTCCATAAATAGAGTTATCAACCCAGTTCAAAATCCTAAATAACCATGTAGAGCAATAAGTCCTTCCGGTTGGACACTCGTAAGCCACCTACCATAAGCTGAACAATTCAAACCAATTCAAAAACTGCAGAATTCCTCATACACCAACGTTTACCACCAACACCAATACCAAGTGTTCAGAAAGTAGTTGATAACACATCATACATTTGTGTTGAACCAGTCCACCTTGCATTGTCATATCTAACATAAAAGCAGAAATTTACACAATCCTCAACTTCAAACTAAGGATCTACACGTGATGTCTTATTCCTTCACATCTCTTAACTTATATCCATCGCGTAATACTTTTGTTCTTCCCGTAAATCATTTATCATTATAGTTTCTTGGCCAAACATCCACCGCATATTACCTTTTACCTTTAAGTCAAAACTTCTCAAATGAAACTTCATCGAACTCTTCTACAATCACAAGTATTTAACTGCTACAACTCAAACCATGCAAAAAGTCCTTCCAATGGCTAAAATGTTGATACAACCAATCATCTCTTACCTTACCAACCCACATCTTGACAAAACCAACCCGATTCCTTTTTAATCGTACCTTCTCGCTAAAATCCTTAATTGCCTTTACATGAGTATACTTGTTAAAACTTTCTCCATCCATGGCTTATTGTTGCCCATTTCTTTTGACTCATCATGAAGTCATTAGTTCCCAATATAATCATGACCACCCAAGGGTCGTACCTTATCCTAGAAACAAGACAGGATCGATTCACTCGATCCACCACTATAACTTTCCTTATAATTAATGCTTAACTCAAGCGTTCATCGTAGCAACCACTTGATTTCTCAATCGAGAATGCAACATCAACCTTCTGACCCGATTAGGTGAAACAGCTGACAACTCAGATTTCTCCGCTTCCATATATCACTAGTACCACATCATGAACAACCGCTAAATCCACCACTAGAAGACATCAGATCCATTGAGAAGGTCGTACTCAAACAACCTGTTCATTTACACTCATTAAATAGTTGCAAAACATTACCAAAGCACTTCATTCTCCGGCTGAAAATGATATGCACAATTTCGTAAGCCCGATCGATGGCAGAAACAACATAGCCCATAACCCTAACCAAGATAATGTTTTTTATTTAAAAATAAAATTTAGACTGGTATAAGAGTCGCCACTTAATTTTTTAAAGAAAAATCAAGAAAACTATTTTTTTCAATCAATTAAACAGGAAATCAATTTGAAAATATAAGGGGGTTCGGGGGTTCATATTAGTGTTCTAGGAAGGGTTTAAAAGCACCTAGAACACCCGCTAATGCGGTTATCCAACAATTAACTATTTGGCTAAAGTAGATTAACTTGAGCATACTTGACTAAGTTACAAAAATAAAGAGTTTGAAACTTGAAGTCATTTTTTAAGGGAGAGGAAAGTACTATAAGAGCATTTGCTTAAGTGAAATATAATAAATATTAAGGTCAATTAAAAAATGAGTTGGTTTTAATTTCAATTCAAAACGGCTTTCTTTTGGGGAGTTGAATTTTTAGAATCTTAAGATTAATTTTAACAAATAAAACATATAGTAGCAATTGAATGGATAAGGAAAGGAAGTTTGGGCCCAAGTTTGGTTTTTTATGTCCGCCTGGACCAATACTTGGGCCCATTTTCGTTTTGGACTTTTGGTCCATTTGAGTCATTTATACCTGCCCTATTCTAACGTAATAGAAATATTTTCTATTTGGGCCTTAGGCTCAATTCTTCCGCCTGTCCTAAACTAACACGATAATAGCAATTAAAATGACAAGGGCTTAGGCCCAAAATAACAAAATACAATCTTTTATAAAGATTAGGCCTTTGGCCCAATCTTTTCAAATTTTCTCAATCGGTTGCTTCTTTCAACTTCGGGACCTGTTCGTCGACTTTAGCGATTGACTGACTCAATGGGGGTGGCATTTGAGCCTTTATGGCTCTCTCGATATGCAAGGGAAAAATATGGGAGTTCATGGTGAACTCGGGCCGATTTCACATGCAAACGATAAACAAATAAAATTAGCATTCACGCTTAAACTTGTTCACAAAAATAACATCTCTAGTAAAAAGCAAATAAATAAAGTAATAAATAAAAAGGTATGAGTTTGATTCCTAACGAGGTAAACTAGGAAATTCACAACAAAATAAGGCTACTACCAATGTATACTTGACAGATTTCAAGGGGACGCAAATTAAGAAGAGAAGAAGTCTAATTTTGACAGTAAGAAAGCACGTTTGAGTTGACCAAAGAAAACATACCACTGCTTATCATAAAAAAAAAAACAATAAAAATGCCTCACACATGTTCATTCTAGAAGGTAATAGCACATTAATATTAATAATCAATAAAATGGGGCATATTAGATGATGCACTATAATCTAGCATGGCTTGAATATGATGAAAATATATTAAATGTTCAAACTAATATAGCAATGATAATCAGGCCGCGGGAGAGGCAACCTTAATAATGATCATTGAGGCAAGACAAGCTATTTGTTATTACCATTATTCATATACTTAGCCATCTATAGCTGGACAGTAAACAATTTAGACAAGAGCCAGATTCAAATAGAAGGGACAATGAATTTTAACAACATGATCCTACACCACGGTTCAAGAAATCTCAATTTTTGCACCTTGCTGGGATGTGACCGAGCATAAATTAGCTCATTTGCTTCAAAAGGGGGAGCTAAGGGATCGACATCAAGAGAAGTTTGCTACCAAAATAAATCATGCATCAAATAATCTTAGAGGCCAAGCTCCAACAAACTAAGCTCCGAAAAATAAAATAAGAAACTCAAACTTTATACCATTTTTTACTTACAAACAGTGAACCATTTCGAACTGGATTAGAGGGCAAAGAGATTCGAAAGACAATAGGCAAACTAGAGTAATTTCTACTGAACTTTGTATCATGGCTTAAGCAAATACGATGAACAAAGTACCAAAACCAAAGACCATAAACAATTTGATAATCATTTTTACACTCAACCTAGATCGAAATAAGAGAAATACGACGGAAAGAAATCAAGCCGCGAAGAGCTCGCGACCAAACAAGAATGAGATCCGACATGCTAGCAAATAGTAGTAAACTGCTCCAAAACAAGATGCATACACAAATGATCTCAAATAGGAAGAAAAAGACAGTACTAGCCAATACTCATTTACCAAATCCTAACCTGTAGTGGCCGAAACAAAGCCATCACATATTTATAAGCTACGAAAAGAGGGGGAAGTCTTGGTAGATTTAGTAAGATACATCAACCTATCCCTTTTCAAAATAGCATGAAATTAAAGCAACAATGGCATGTAATACTTAAATTGATTTGTATCCTAGATGCTATACATTATACCATGAGGAAAAGGGAAAGAGACAGTAACTAGGGATAGGATCTTAAATTTATCCATTTTTAAACAATACATGACCATGTCTTTCATAAAGAAACAGATCATAGGAAACAACAAATCATCGAATCCAATCACAAAGTGAATTAAAACTACTTAATATACATTTGAATTTAGTCGAAATGACAAAACGAATTTAAGAGGAAGAGGGGTTACCTTCTTCGGAGCAGCGTTCCGGAACAACGAGCTTGAACTACGAAGCTTCCACCACCACGTGAAAGGAACTCCAATGGAAGTTTCCGGCGAAAAAGAACGGAGAGCTTAAGCCGAGACCTCAAAACTCGAAACTATTGAATTATAACTATAGAAGTTGGAATTCTTCTTATGACTCTGTACCAACAGTATTCTTTTTTGTCTCCTCTTTCTCCAACCTAAATTTTCCAACTCAAATCCTCTCTCCTTCTGGCAGCAAAGACAACATAATATATATAGAAGAAGAACTAGGGCAGATTTGGGGGAAGAGGGACGAAAATTTGGGCTCAGGCCCAATAATTCAAACTTCAAATTTCTTTCACCATTAAAGGCAAACATATTTTTCCCACGATTTTCGCCCCATTTCGAAAGAGGAAAGGGACAGACGCGTGCTGTTGCGACATTAATGTGTATAGGGACGTTTGAAGAAGAAGCCAAATGAAAGCAGAGCACTGCCAGGCTGCTGCTTTTTCGCCTGTCCCGTTGCTTTTCTGTGTATTTGCCGTTTGAAATTGATTGGAATTGGCATTGGAATCGTTGACGGAAGTGACATTGTTGCTTCTGTCTTCACGCTGTGAAGATGCCGTGTACTGTTGCATATTGCTTCACGTTGCTGCCCGTTATTGTTAACGTTTGGAGACATTGCTTTGTCTTCTGGGTCTTCTTTGTGGAGTGAGGAGTGGGCCGGGTCTTGGTAATTGAGAGTGGGCCGGAGGAATTGCTGCTGCTGGACATTGGAGTTGTTAAAGTCAAGGTGGGCTGGGAAATTGGAGTCAGAATGAGTAATTGGTAGGCTGGAACATATATCTATACGTATTACTATTGGTTTGAATTGGAAAAATTGGTGGGCCAGGGGATACTTGAATTGGATCGGCTGGAATTGCATTGAAAAGGCCCAAGGTTGGTCTTTGATTGGATTTAAAGGTTATGTATAAATCGACTTAGGAAATTAGCCAAATCGAGTCGGTTAGCAAATTTGGCCAAAACTATAACAATAAGATGTAATTAGTTAATAAGCTTCTTAATTTTAACGAAATGAAAATAAATAACTTTACATATAAGCTAATTAATTCAAAAACGTTAACTATTGGTCAACTAAACTGATTGACAAAATTTTAAGGAAACTAGTATCATCTTTTGAGATGATTTTCGAATGTTCGTAAAATATATACTAATTATATACAAAATTATATAAAATATATATATTATTTAAGAAATTATAAAATGACTAAGATTACCTAAAAACAACTAGGAAAGTATTGAATCTTTTATCAAATTAATTATTCCGAATCGTTTGAAATAAGAAGCTCGAAAATTAATTATTATCAGGGAGGGTCAAAATTGGATGTCAACAGATAACACGAGTACCATCGTAGTCGTCGTACCATGACCCTGTAATGATATACACCCACACTATAAAACCATCGTAGAACTTCTGATTTTGGTTGGTGCAACTTCATCATCATAATATACTACACAATTCATTCCCTTATGACGAACCTCACAAACTGTAGTTTCCAAAGTCGCAACACTCTCAACATAGTCATTCTCTTACTTACACCATTCTTTATTGTCTAGCCACTTCCGTCGATAAGTCACTCAAGCACTATTCTCGTTGTTGAATAAATGACCAGAGAAATAAGACGTTCATGAAGTCTCTTAATAAATGTTCATCTTCCAATACCATAAACTCAAAATACATCATCTGGCCACAACCTTACTCACTCGTCTCGAAGAGAATTCCTTGTCTGATCACACTTCCTTTCCACAAGCCTATCACCTCCGCATCAAAACCAGATCTAACACTAAAATCACGCGATGACACCTAAACTCGCACCCACGCAGGACCAACCACGAGTCATTACAATGAGAGAGAGAACAGAGTGAAGTGATAAGAATTACATCGTACCAAGGACGCACGATAGAGAATCAAGTGATAAAGATCTTTCCTAAAGGTCACCATAGCCTCTTGAAGATAAGTACAGACGTCTCCGTACCGATCCTCAAGACGCTACTTAGACTTGTCTTGTACACGTGAGACCTATGAACCTGGGGCTTTGATACCATTTTTGTCACACCCCAAATCCGGATGTGATGGCACATGTCAAATTACCACCGGACACGTCAGCCTAACCCAACCACAACGATAGAGAAGTAGAAATACGAGAATAAAAGATAATAAATAAGCGGAAGACTTTAATTAAGACTCAACACTACCCAGAATTGGTTGTCACATGTACAAACCTCTAAATACAGAATTCGAATAAAAATATACAAGTCTCAGAGTATAGTTCTCGAATAGAACAAAACTGAAAGTAAAGATAACTCAAGGGCACGTCTGGAATGAACCGCTACCTCTCAAGTAAG
>NW_006239998.1:0-1122 GCF_000226075.1 Solanum tuberosum
CAGAGTTCGTCCAGCTATGAGGAGTATTGAGGAACAACAGTTACCAAGTGCCCAAGAGGTGTAAACCCAAGAAGAGATCAAGTATGCTGATTTTCGTGAAGCTATCCGTATGTTAAGTCAAGTTGCGACCTATCATGTTGGACAGAGAGATAATCGACATGAAGTGGTTGATGTTTCAAAGATCCGTGAACTCTTAGGGATGAACCCATCAAGCTTTACAGGTTCAAGTATTAGTGAGAATCCGGAGAATTTCATTGAGGAGCTTAAAAGTGTATTTGATGTTTTGCATGTTGCTGAGTCGGAGAGGGTGGAGCTAGCTGCATATCAATTGAAGGGCGTCGCTAGAATCTGGTTCGACCAATGGAAAAAGAATAGGGCTGAGGATGCTCCAATAGTGTGTTGGGTTGTGTTTGAGAGTGCTCTTATGGGGCATTTCTTTCCTCGTGAGTTGCGAGAGGCAAAGATAAAAGAGTTTCTCACCCTTAATCCGGAGTCTATGAGTGTTCACGAGTACAGTCTGAAGTTCACACAACTTTCCCGCTATGCTCCGGAGATGGTTGCTGACATGAGGAGCAGGATGAGTTTATATGTTGCTGGGTTGTCTCATCAGTCAAGCAAGGAAGGCATGGCAGCTATGTTGATAGGGGATATTGACTTAGCAAGATTTATGATCCATTTACAACAAGTTGATGAGGATAAGCTGAAGGATAGAGAAGAGTTTAAGGATAAGAGGGCTAAGATAGTAGGGGACGAGTTCAGGAAGCAAAAGAATGATACTAATTAGTCATCTCTCCTACAGAAACAGAAGGGACCTGCTCCATCATCTGCTAGTGCACCTACACCTAAGAACAAAGATGGGTATAATAGAGATTCCTATAGTTTCAGGGCTAGACTTGCCTATCCTCAAGGCACTATGGTGCCATGGGGTAGTAAGGCTCCTACATAGGCTAGGTGTGGTAGAACCCACACAGGGAAGTGTCGTCAGGGCCAGACAGGTTGCTTCAAGTGTGGGCAGAATGGACATTTCATGCAGGAGTGTCCAAAGAACAGACAGGGTAATGAAGGCGATAGAGCACAGTCTTCTTCAGTTGCTCCCCCAGAAAAGATGGTACCTAGAGGAGC
>NW_006239998.1:3762-4776 GCF_000226075.1 Solanum tuberosum
CGCCACTCAGAGCGCCAGCCCTTGGGGCAGCACGCCACTCAGAGCGCCAGCCCTTGGGGCAGCACGCCACTCAGAGCGCCAGCCCTTGGGGCGGCACGCCACTCAGAGCGCCAGCCCTTGGGGCGGCACGCCACTCAGAGCGCCAGCCCTTGGGGCGGCACGCCACTCAGAGCGCCAGCCCTTGGGGCGGCACGCCACTCAGAGCGCCAGCCCTTGGGGCGGCACGCCACTCAGAGCGCCAGCCCTTGGGGCGGCACGCCACTCAGAGCGCCAGCCCTTGGGGCGGCACGCCACTCAGAGCGCCAGCCCTTGGGGCGGCACGCCACTCAGAGCGCCAGCCCTTGGGGCGGCACGCCACTCAGAGCGCCAGCCCTTGGGGCGGCACGCCACTCAGAGCGCCAGCCCTTGGGGCGGCACGCCACTCAGAGCGCCAGCCCTTGGGGCGGCACGCCACTCAGAGCGCCAGCCCTTGGGGCGGCACGCCACTCAGAGCGCCAGCCCTTGGGGCAGCACGCCACTCAGAGCGCCAGCCCTTGGGGCGGCACGCCACTCAGAGCGCCAGCCCTTGGGGCGGCGCGCTACTCAGAGCGCTAGCAGGCCCTCTCTGAAGTTTTTGGCCTGGCGCTCCGCGCCTCTCAGAGTGCCAAAAGCGCCAAGCTTTCCCATTCTTTCCATGCCTTCTCATGCATGTTCCTAGGTGTTATACCTATGTTCCCTAGTTGTTTCCCACACCACAAAGTGTTTCTAAACACCCCGAACTCGTCTAAATACGTGTGATCATATACCTTGAATCGATAGTTCAATTCAAGGCAAATTAGTATCAAGTTAAAGAGAAGTTAGAGTCAAGTCAAGTTAGGTTAAGAAGTAAGTTCAAGCAAGTCTTCCAAGCTTTTCGAGAGTCTTCATTGAACGTTTTAACTTCATTTTAATACTCAAGTTTCAAGTCAAGCAAAGAGCTTAAAGTTTCGAGTCAAGCGAAGAGCTTAGAGTTTCAAGCTAAGTAAGAGGTCTCAA
>NW_006239998.1:6037-13373 GCF_000226075.1 Solanum tuberosum
GTAGTTTTGAGTCTCTCATCCATGTATATGTATGTATATGTAAATATTCTATTTTGAGACTCGAGTTGCCTTTTTGGCTATATTTCATCAGTTAAGTATTTTATGTCTTTGCATGGCATTGAGTTATTCTGTTGAGTTAAGTTTCCGCTGAGTTAAGAAAGCCAGGCCAAGGGTTCGCTTGGGTCCAGCAATGGTCTCCGAGTGCCGGTCCCGCCCAGGGTGTAGGCTCGGGGCGTGACATCAACCCCGGTTTCTTTACTAAGTTAAAAAATTATGATAACACAGCCGCACCAAAAGTTAGTAGCCTCACTGCTGGAATGTTCTGTTCATTCGCGACACGTTCAGCCCATTGCTGCATTATGTCATAAATCACCAAATCAGGTTTCAGATTTTGCAAAATTTTTGAAAAGTTTGGTTTGGACATTTTCAGGGCCTTTTTAAGGGTGTGATTGAGATGGATTGGGAGACCATTAGTCGTATGGTAATGAGGAGGAAGTTCGGGTAATTCTGGTAAGTGAAGTTCGATAAGCTGAATCGAATCAACATAATTTTCAGGGATTTTTTTGATGGTGGATTTGAGATTTATTGGCGTAGAACAGAGGTAAATCAAGAATCCCCTGTCCGCGAGTTTCTTGGCTACGTTTAGAAATGGCGAAATGTGTCCATAAGCTAACCATGGGAACATCAATACGCTCAAATTACTAGTACCATGCTCTGTTACTTGTGATTCCATGATCAACTTCTTGTTTGTGGAGTTTGGTGTCATTGGCTACCTTATTTATATTGAAGGGACAAAGGGACAAATATACCCTGAACTATCGTAAATGGTATATAGATACCCTCCGTCATACTTTTGGGATATTGGTGCCCATGTTGTCCAAAAACTAGAGCATATATACCCTTCACTCTAACGGAAGACTAAATAGGGACACGTGCTGCAATTTTATCCGTCGGGTCGGTGGATAAGATTATGACACGTGTATGTCCGTTAGTATAAAGGGTATATATGCTTTAGTTTTTGGACGGCAAGGGATCCTATATCCCAAAAGTATGACGGAGGGTATCTGCCTACCATTTACGATATTTCAAGAATATATTTATCCTTTTTTCCTTATAATTATTTTACTTTTATGTGATATTTGCTTAGTTTCCCCTTTCTAAAATATACTAGATAGTACTACGTAGATGTAAATAAAATAACATGGTATTACGTGTATTCTCTGACACACTCACACACATTAAGAGAGAACACATGCATAGAAATTGCTAAATTTCTAAGTTCAATCTCAAAAAATAAAAATAAAACTTAACAATAAGAAGGATCATAGATAGACTTCTAGCCAATTTTTTTGCAAAGTGACCTGTTGTGTGATTGTAATTGGTTTGAAAAGATACAAAATTTAGGCAAGTTTTATGAAAGTGACTTGTTGTGTGACTTTTTGTAGGTAATTAGAGATTTTCTTCCTATCCATTCAAACTATATCATATAATTTGATACTGATATAACATGATACGTGATTATTGTGCTCAAATTTTTTTAAGTGAATATGTTTTAAAAACTCCCAACTATCACCATTTTACGAAGTATCAAGTATTCACTTGCACACACCCAACACCCAACATCCAACCCCCAACCCCAAACTACTACGACCTCATTCTGCTAGGTGGATTCATTTTTATTGACTTTTTTTAATTTTGTCACCGTTTCTCAATAAATTATCAAAATAATTTGTCATGTATTCAATTTAAAAAGAAAGTACAGTTCAAGAAAGTAATAGAAACACCCCAATAAATTAAATATGAAATTCAGGCTTTTACTATAAAAGATTGTTTGTAAACTATTTTATGAGTTCTAGTTTGACCCATCATAAGGATGTCAAAGAATAATGATGTGTGGCTGTCAAAATAAAATAAAACAATATTGTATTATTTGGGGTTCGAGCTTGGAAGTGTCCGACTTTAAATATATATACTTTAAATATAGAATTTAACATAAAATATATAACATAATTTTCCAACAAACACAATTTATATTAAGTGAATCCGATTAATTTAATAATTTATTTCTCCAATCCCTATATATATATAGCTCTTATTCTTTTGTCCTTTTTTCAATCGATAAACAGTAAAAACCACAAGATATATGTACATTTATAATACCTCAAAATTCTAGAGTTTTCAACTTTTATTCATGTTTTTTCTGCTCTTTCTAGAAGAAAAAATGTGCATTACTAGGAATTTTATGCTTTGGGCGGCAGAAAGGATAAAAGATTAATGAATTAATAACTATTTAAATTGGAAAAAATTAAGAGGATTTAAATAAAAGAAAACTATATTTATTGACTCTGATCCACATCAATATTAAATTAAACTCTGATCCCCCCCCCCCCAACCACCTAGAGGGTGAGAGAATCCAATCTCCTGCCGTCCTGCGTAATAATTTTTCATTTGTATGTGAAAAATGAAAATTTAAAATATGATATCGAAAAAAAAAGATTTCGAGTTATTTTTGAAAAAAAAACAATAATAAGTTCTACGGCATTCCACACTGATTCTGTCATCCCCATCCTTCAATATATTAGTCGGACCCATCCCCACTCCTACCTCGACTTCCAACTTCTATAATATTTATCTAAATTATGTACATATATTTTCTAAATTTATATATTAAACAACAAAAAAATAAATATAAAGTTAACTTATTTTCCGAAAAAAATATTTTTATTCCTGCCTAACTCACTCATATTAAAGTTATTACATTTTCTTTTGCCGAAATTATTCTCAAATCAAACGAATAAGTTTCTACTAGATTCAACACTACCTCTAGAGCCAGCCGTCCACCTAATAATTAATAATAAAAGCTATTTTCTTTATTTTACTTTAGTATTTTCGCCGTCTTAAATTGTTTGTTATATTTTTAAAAATACTTATTAATTCATGATTTCAGATAGGAAGTTGTGGAGGACATGAATAAAGATAGTAATTATCACCTTCTATTCATTTTATATAATTTTAAAGTAATAAATAAGTATAGATTTATAAATAGTTATAACTTTAATTAATTAAAAAGTTTTAAATATTAGAATAAATTTAATAGCTAGTTTAGTGTATGTAGATTGTAGACTTAGAGACTATAATCGCACTTATTGAAATAACAGCCGAAATAAATCCCAAAATTTGGATTATTATTGATTTTACTAACATATTCGAACACACTAGTAGTGAATAAAGCAAACAAGAAAAAAGAATGATCATTTATATATAATTAAATTATGAGCATGAGAATAGGCAAATTTTAATACACGCTAATAAAAATTATTAGGTCTTGAATGAATTTTTTACTTGTAACAATTTCATAAAATATTTGAGCTATTAGATACCAGAAAATAATAAGTGAGCTATTTTATGTCAAATATTAGTCCGCATTATATTGCCATCACAAAATCTCCCCACCTACCTCCCCTCTTAAAAAGGGGAGAATTATCTTATTAAACATAATTCATATCATATATATATACTAATTTTATATATACTTTCAAATAATTACATATATTATCACTAATTATGAGTTACAAGATTAAGAGTTTCATATCTTGTATTAAAAAAGATAAACTTAGATACATGTATTTTTGCTACCAAATATACTAAAACAGTGAGAGTGGCTAGCGAGATGGGGAGGGAGATAGTCATGTATCCTAAATACATGTGAATCACACTAGACACATGTATATGTATATATCTGGTGTGATTCACATGTATATGGGATACCAACTACATAGGAGAGTGGCGAGCGAGATGGAAGGGGGACGATAGAGGTAAGCGAGATTTGTCCCAAATAAATGTGAATACACTTGAATATAGATCTAGAATAAATTACACTTAATTTTGACATGTGTATCCCGAGATACATGTATCTAAAAATATCTAGATGCATCAAAATTTGATAAAATTCGTAATATTATAAACTAAAACGTATCTAACTAATTAACTTCCAAACTAATGAAATCTCTCCAAGTTTCTCAAAAAATGTATTTGAGCTATTAGATACCAGAAGAAATATAATATGGGGTTTTTATGCCAAATTTTAGGCCATGTATGATGGGAAATTCCAAATTTTGCCTAACGTAATTTTATTTTGGACATAATACATGGATGTGCTATTTAACTTGGCTTCATTTCACATTTATGTCCTTCAACTCTTGATGTACACAAGTAGACAATTAAACTTCTATAAAGTTGAGCAAGTAGACACATGAGTCGGATGTGGCATTTAATACACATAGAACACACGTATGACATAAATTACCATGTAGGACGTGTGTACCTATTTGTTCAACTTTATATAAGTTTAAGTGTTTACTTCTGCACGTTGAATTGCATGAATGCCACCTAAAGCCCAATTAAAAATTATATATATGTATTATGCCAATTGATTGGTTTAGTAATGTATTCTTTATGCCAACAAAGTGTTTGATGTAATTCTAGAGTTTTCAAGACAGTAATTCCCCTGTCCTAAATGCTTTGAAAATGAGTTTGCATGTTGATTTTTATTACTTAATGGTTTGGTTTCGCATCTTCACTAGTTTCCCTCTGTTTGACATCATGTCTCAATGCATGAAATTGCACATATTTCTCTGTGGAATGTGTGTCGTGTGATGTTAACAGTCTGTTCTGATTCAAGCATAATGTTGGCTCGGAATTACGTCTTAATGCATGTTTTTCTTGGATACAACGTACATTCTGCTGAATCATTTTAAAGGTTGTTAGTTGTAGTGATTATTGGTAATAAGATGATTAGTACTCTCAACTTACTATAACAGTTGAGTTACACTAGACTGACATTTACTCTTATTGCTAATCATTTGTTGCTACAAAGTGCCACCAGTTCTTCCACCACGCCATCTATCTCTTCGTCCTCTTTCGCGTTTATCTTCTCACTCAGTTCCTTAGCTTTCTTCCTCACATCCTCCCCACTTTCCTCTGCTACCACTTCCCTTATCGCCTTTGCAATCTCTTCGCTTTGTAACTTCCCATCCTCGTCCTTCGCTGCTTCCACTCCCACACCGATATATTCCACAAGCCTAGCATTCATTGGTTGATCAATGTGCATTGGCATGGCAATTATAGGCACACCAAACTTCATACTTTCCATGAATGAACTCCATCCACAGTGACTCACGAATCCACCTATCGATATATGTATGTTGAAGAATCAATGCTTGTGGAGCCCATCCTTCCACAATCATTCCTCTTTCTCCTACCCTTTCAAGATACCCTTCCGGGAATGCATCTCGAATGTTCATTCTTTCACCTTGTGGAAACCTGATGACCCAAATGAAGTTCACTTTGCTAAGCTCTAGCCCTTGAGCTACTGCAAGTATTTCCTCCTTGGATAGAAAATACTCGCTCCCAAATGAAACGAACACAGTTGAACTTTTCTCTTTCTTGTCAAGCCATTGCGCGATTTCCTCATAATCATCTTGATCCATGGATTCTTGAACTAGCGAACCAACAGGGACAATTTTCTTGGAAGTCAAATTTGAAAGATAATCTATATATTTCCCTTCAAAATCTCTGCAAGTTTTCACTAGAATAATGTCATGTGATCGCCTAATAGCCTCGTCGTATGGGAACTTCTTACTTGGTACTTCATCAATATCTTTTTTCAGTGAAATCATTTCGTGTTCCCGCAGGTAAATTTCAGGAAACGGGAACTTCTCCTCTGTGTTTTCAGACATGTGGATGGCCAAAGCAACAACAGTTGCACTAAAAGTAGGGAATTGCACAGCAGGAATATTCATAGAGGAAGCCGAATCAGTAACCCATAGCTGATTGTAGTCATGAATGACCAAATTCGGATGCAGAGTTTGTAATATTTTGGAAAAATTTGGAGAGGCGAGTTCAAAAGCTGTTTTGAGGGTGTTCATGAGATGAGGTGGGAGGCCATTTGTGGTGTGGTAATGAGGAGGAAGATCTGGTAAAGACGGAAAATGAAGCTCGATTAGTTCTATCGACTGAGAATACTTCTCACTGACTCTTTTCTTGATGGAGTTCAGGTTTACCGGAGTAGAACACAGGTAAATGTGGAAGTTCTTACTTGCAAGCTTTTTCGCTAACTCTAGAAATGGATTTATGTGACCATGAGCTAGCCAAGGTAACATAAGTACACTAATGGTGTGCCTCTTTGCCTCCATAGGGATGAATCTAGTATAGAAAATATGAATTCAGCAGAATTCAGTAACTTCGGTTCAAACTCTGTGTATCGAGAAATCTACTGAATTTGTATCTTATATTGTTGTGTTGAGGTTGCTGCCCTATCTTATATAGAAGTTCCTAGTGATTTGATAACAAAGAAAAAAGGTGTTTAGATTTGTACCAGCAGCCTTATATTGACTGCTGAATATTGTGTTGGACTGATTGATATGGACAGTCACTTCAAGTCAAGAGTTTAAGTTATATGCACTATCACGGTAAATAATCTTTATACCATTAAATTGTATTTATCTGTTGTAGTAGATAATTTGTCTTATTTTTGATGTTACATTGCCTATTTTGTTTTGTTCCACTCAAAATATTGATTAATTTTTTTTCTTTCAGATTTTGGAATTTACAGTAAACTCAACTTTCTTCCCTCTTCGCGCCAAAGAGCATTCTGACTCAAAAGCTTGGCAACAATGGAAATCAAGTTACTGAAAATCATTGTTTGATAAAAAATCGATAGGAAAGAACACACAAAGAGGGGGAAATAGAGAGCAAGACGCGGAGCTTCATATTTGCAAGTTCTTCTTTATCCATTTTCGATTTTTTAGAATCAAAGACTTGTTATTTAGAATCAAGTGGATATTTTCTTATGCTAAGAAAGAAATATACGAGCAAAAAATTTTTTTTGTAACATCCGGCAAATTGAAATAACTAAGAAGAGGCTTAGAATTTGAAAATTTTCATTTTTGGAAAGAATTTGAAAATCTGGAAAATTTTGGCCAAGTATGGAAAAGGTGAGTTTTTGGCCAACTTTAAGCAGTCACAACTTCTAGCTCAGGATGAGTTAGGAGTAGTTCCAGTTGTGGCTGTGAAGTTCGTAGAATGATCTTTCCAACGCCACCGAGTTTGCTTGTTTCCGAGTTCGTATGAGTGAGTTATGCCCTTTGAAAGTTGGGCAGTTGGCAGGGAATCCGTCCGGAAAATTAAGGGCATTTTAGTCTTTTCCCTAGCCAATTCTTTTGGGATTATATTGTTGTATAGGGCTGATCCTTGGATCATTTTGTCCCATTTTAAGAGAGTAAAAAGCTAGGGCTTGAGAGTGAAGAAGAGAAGAAGGAGAAGAAGAAGAGAAGAA
>NW_006239998.1:14878-14977 GCF_000226075.1 Solanum tuberosum
GTTGGCCTGCATCTTATGACGATGCAGACACAGGTACCCCGGATTAGCATCCAGTACGCCGTTGATCCAGCTGAGCACTCCAGAGTCAGTGGTGAGCCT
>NW_006239998.1:15148-21472 GCF_000226075.1 Solanum tuberosum
TCGGAGACCATTGCTGGCCCTAAGCGAACCCTTGGCCTGGCTTTCTTAATTCAGCGGAAACTTAACTCAACAGTATAACTCAATGGCGAAGTCATAAGACAACTTAACTGATAAAGTTCTAGCCAAAAAGGCACCTCGAGTCTCAAATTAGAATTTTTACATATATACACAGATTAGAGACTCAATACTGACTGACTGACTGACTGTCTGTGAAGCCTCTAATATACTGAGATGGATGTTGGGACAGACCCCGCAACATCCTAATAGAACAAACTAAGTACTCAAAATAATTGAGTCCTCCGGAATGCAAGTGTAACATCCGGCAATTCAAAATAGCTAAGAAGAGGCTTAGAATTTGAAAATTTTCAATTTTTGAAAGGATTTGAAAATTTGGAAAATTTGGCTAAGTATGGAAATCAGTGATTTTTGGCCAACTTTGAGCAGTCATAACTTCTAGCTCAGGATGAGTTGGGAGTAGTTCCAGTTATGGTTGTGAAGCTTGTGGAATGATCTTTCCAACGCCACTGAGTTTGCTCAATTCCGAGTTCGTATGAGCGAGTTATGGCCTTTGAAAGTTGGGCAGTTGACAAGGAAATCCGTCCGGGAATCATTAAGGGCATTTTGGTCTTTTCCCTAGCTATTTCTTTTGAGGATGTATTGTTGTATAGGGCTGATCTTTGGATCATTTTGTTCCATTTTTTAAGAGAGTGAAGGCTAGAGAACCAATCGGGACGATTTTGTCAAGCCATTGCATTATGCCCACATCATTTTGATCAATGGAATCATGAATTAGAGAACCAATCGGGACGATTTTCTTGGAAACTAATTCGAGAGATAATCCATATATTTCACTTCAAAATCCCTCACTAGTATAATGTCACGCGATTGCCTAATGGCCTCCATGAATGAGTTTTTCATATTAATTATTTTTTCTTGATCAAATATAAAATACTTTTCAAATATTTTTATGTGTTTGTATTTTATTCTTTTTATATCGTTTGAATAAAAATAATTATGTTGATAATTTATTAATTTTAACATTTCATATAAAATATTTGATATCATGAGATTAAATGACATGTTGATATATTTTTTGTATATGTTTTATTCAAAATTCAAAAAAAATTCAAAATATGTTTTCCCTGCCAGATATTTTGTTAAAATATTGTTAAAAAATAACAGGCTAAATTTATTTGTGTTTTAAATCTATGTAACTCTAAACATAAATTTGTAGTTCCTATATTTTAGGAACATTAAAAAAAAATTAACAAGAAAAAAGAAGGCAAACACTTGTTTTTTAAAAAAAAAAAAAAAAAAAAAATCTATTTTATGAGGTTTACTAACATCTTTTTTCTTATCTTTATAATAATTTAGATTATAGATCCTTTTTAATTCCTCTTTAAAGCAATAAAAACTCTCTGTGCACTTTATAGAATATAGGTTTATTTCAAAAAAAAAATTAAGCAATAAAATTCTCTGCAAGCAATTATTTTTAAAAAAACACATGCAAAAAAACAAAAGAAATATTAATCTTAGAAATATAGATGCAAAGAAATAGAAAATTATTTTTTGTTGTGTTTAGAGGAAATAAAAAAAGAAAAAACAGTATTTGAGCATCATAGACCATCTCGCTCTCGCAATGCACAACAATATTCATCAAGGTTTTGAATATGCACTTACTCGCGTATGTCTTTCTTCGTTTCTTCACAATTGTCTGAGCACTTATTAACATCATTCCACTGTAATATGCACTTACTTATATACAATTCATTTTACAAAAGTAAAACCATAATAAATGAGGCTACAGCACTTATCCAGATTACCATAATTGTACCAATTTTCTTAGCAAAAACTCTTTTCCTTTTGACAAGAATTGACTTCAAATGTTGTAAAATTTCATCCTTTATTCCAGTTCAAGCTGAACAAACTTCATAACACAACAAGTTCCTTAAGTTTTTTAGGATCAAAACAACAACTTGACCATCTTTATCACTCTGTTTTCTTCACAAAACCCAAGTCAGGTTTTTCACCTCTTCAATGTTCACTATCTTCTCCTATTCCACCTATAACCAAAGAAGATGCCATTTCTCAAGCAAAATTCTCTCTTTCCAATCCCAAACTCATAGGGAAACTCAAACAACCAAGATTACGTGTCGAAATTCCAGTTGTTGATGACTCCCCATCTGCATTAGCCCAACTTGCTTTTGACATTTTTGGAGAAATGCCCATCAAAAGAAAAGCCCGAAAAATCAAGATTCTACTTTTATGGCCTAACCCAAGCTGCACAAACAGAATTTGAGAAGAAGAAATCTTCAAATCCCATTATTGAAAATTTAGATATTTCATCAAGAACTGAAATTTCTGCTGATGTGGTAGTGTTTATGGCTCCAGAGGCTTCAAGATTGACTGTAATGAAGGAGATTTCTGATACATTGTACCCAAAGCCTGTGGTGATTTTTAATCCTACATGGGGTTTTGATGAAGAGAGTAGTTTTGGTGAGATGAGTGGATTTGTTGGTTCATTTGAGGTTGTGTATTCATTTATGGGATTGGAAGTTAGAGGGATATTGAGTAATAGAAAAGGGGTGATGTTTAAATGTGTTAAAGATGGTGTTTTGAGTGGTGAGAAATGGTATGTGTTCGTCGAAGAAGATGGAGAGTTGAAAGTGGTTTCAAGGTTTAAAACAGGGCCATCAATTGTTGAAGTTGAGAATGTTTTGTATAACTTGATGGCCGTGCATGAATTCACCAATTCTTGAAAGATTTGGTGTCAAATGTTAGGGGAAAAAAGTAAAGCACAAGCAATTCAAGGTATTACAACTCACATCATTTCAACTTTGCAATGATATTATTGTTTTCGAGATTTTGTTCTTCCTAGAACCGTTACACTATCTTCCTGTATGACGTCCATGGAAGAACGAACAAGAAACTATTGGCTTCATGAACATATGTACTGTTATTGCTAGGAGGTGAAAGATGTGTATGTGCTCTCTAATTTAAGCCAATATGGTGATTTCATTCCCTTTTTTGAATCCTTATGAATAATTCTGCATGATATATCTGTAAACATACTTAACAGCATATTGAAGACAATACCAACCTTTTGATTATCTGTGTAAGCATGGTTTAGTGAAAAACATCCATTATCATTTGTTGTATAAGATGTAAAACTACTGAATGAAATGACATTAGAGAGCCAGAAATCCATAACTCTCCCTAGACTTATGTTCTCATTTACAAGCATCTTCCTGAGGTAATTTCAAGAAGCTATAATTTCAGAGAAGTAAATGTATTTGCTCCAAATGGTACAAGTTGTGGTAATAGCATGGACAAAAGATTTACTCGCACCTTTGTTGAAATTGTCAACAGGCCAAAAGATCTCTTCACACACCTTTGTTGAAATTGACAACCAGCCAAAAGATCTCTTCACATTTTGAAATTGCTACATTTGCCTATGTCATTAGTGACACATGCATGCTTTTCTTTTGTATTTGTTTATCAAATCTCCTCATTTTATACAAACACAAATTGTACGTTGTACTTGTATAATTTGTGTTTGTATAAAGCGAGAGAAAGACAAAAGAGAACTGAGCAGAGGAAGATTTGTATTAGTATAATTATAAGTGTATATGACGGAGAAATTTGTATTTGTATATACAGTCTCTCTCGCTTTATACAATTGTGTTTGTATAAAAGTGAGAGAGGCAAGGGAGAAAATTGAGAGTGGCTAGCGAGATTCAGGGGAGAAAGGCGAGAATGTCAAAGTGTTTGCTACGAATTAGAATTAAATGAAATTGTAGCTATATCATTTATTTTGAATTAACAATTTGCTATAATGCACAATTTTCCCTATAAATAAAGCCATAAAATAATATACAACACGTACTCAACCAACTGACAACCAAGTTGAGCATCCAATAATCTATTTGCAATGTACTCATTACGTACTTTATTCGTATCAGTTTATGTGATATAATTTGCATTGACACAAATTATTTTTTTTAAAAAATAAAAATATACATACGAGATTTTTTTTTTACAAATTTACCTAAAGATAGTTCTTTTTAGAGATAATGATCAAAAACATACTTGAACTACTACTTTTTCACAAGTTTTACACCCCTAATATCAGCTATTTTCTTTTTCCTAAATATAAATTATCATTATCCATGTATTAAAAAGATACACATCAACTATCCGTTGTTCCCTTTTGCTATTCAAAAAATAGTGATTAATCCAAATAGTAAACATGAATAACTGATAGTTACGATGTATTTTAATACATTGATGATGATAGTTACGATAAAAAAATGAAACATTTGATAACTAAGGTATGTTATTGACTTAAAAAACCTCTAATTCAAATATTTTTCGACCATTAACTATTCTTTTAATCTAATTAATTATAGTCTTATAGATACCCTCTCTACGCACTAGTAAAATTTTTTATTACCTATAAAGTCACCTTCTTTAAATGTGCCTAGATTTTCTACTTCAGTATTCTAAAACAAACAATCACACAAGTCGTCACTTTGCATTAAATTTGGCTAAATTCTACATCCAAATTTTTTTTCTATAGAAGACGGCTACCAATTATTTACTTTACTTCTATTTCTGGTAACTATTCTTTTGTCTTTAATTAGATATTTCAGATATTAAACTTTATTGGTACACGTAGTCAACTTTTATCATAAAGTCATCACACTTTCGTTTAATAAATAGAGATAGCCAATGTCACCAACTCCACAAATAGCTTCTCTTTCATCCTTGTTTTCCTCTATAGAAAAACAAAGCATACCATGGCTACTCTAAGGGTATTGATGTTCCCATGGTTAGCTTATGGACACATATCTCCATATCTAAACGTAGCTAAGAAACTCGCGGACAGAGGATTCTTGATTTACTTCTGTTCAACGCCGATAAATCTCAAATCCACCATCAAGAAAATCCCCGAAAATTATTCTGATTCGATTCAGCTTATCGAACTTCACTTACCAGAATTACCCGAACTTCCTCCTCATTACCATACTACCAATGGTCTCCCACCCAATCTCAATCACATCCTAAAAAAAGCCCTGAAAATGTCCAAACCAAACTTTTCGAAAATCTTGGAAAATCTGAAACCTGATTTGGTGATTTATGACATATTGCAGCAATGGGCTGAACGTGTCGCGAATGAACAGAACATTCCAGCAGTTAAGCTTATAACTTCGGCTGCAGCTGTGTTTTCGTATTTTTTCAACATACTGAGGAAACCAGAGGTTCAATTTCCCTTTCCCTGTCTATTTATCTCAGGAAAATTGAGCAAGTAAGATTGAGTGAAATGGTAGCGAAATCTAATAAATCGAAAGAACCTGATGATGGGGATCTTCTAGCTGAGGGAAATATGCAAATCATGTTGATGAGTACTTCTACAACTATAGAAACCAAATATATTGATTATTGCCTTGAATTGAGCAATTGGAAAGTTATTCCAGTTGGTCCACCAGTCCAAGATCCAATCACTAATGACGTGGATGATATGGAGCTTAGAGATTGGCTAGGAACAAAAGATGAGAATTCAACTGTTTTTGTCTCCTTTGGGAGTGAGTATTTCTTGTCAAAAGAAGATATGGAAGAAGTAGCTTTCGGGTTGGAGTTAAGTAATGCTAATTTCATATGGGTTGCAAGATTTCCGAAAGGGGAAGACCAAAATCTTGAAGATGCATTACCAAAAGGTTTTCTTGAAAGAATTGGAGAAAGGGGAAGAGTTTTGGACAAATTTGCACCACAACCAAGAATTCTAAATCATCTGAGTACCGGAGGATTTATAAGTCATTGTGGTTGGAATTCAGCAATGGAAAGTATAGATTTTGGGGTTCCTTTAATCGCCATGCCTATGCATCTTGATCAACCAGTGATTGCTAGGTTGATCGTAGAATTGGGAGTTGCGGTGGAGATTGTTAGAGATGATGATGGCAAAATTCACAGAGGAGAAATCGGGGAAACTCTTAAAGGTGTCATAACAGGGAAAACAGGGGAAAATTTGAGGGCAAAAGTGAGAGATATTAGCAAGAATTTAAAATCTATAAGAGATGAAGAGATGGATGCTGCTGCTCAAGAGCTAATTCAACTTTGTAGGAACTTTAATAAGTGCAAATAATGTGGTAGGTTGTGATTCAATTAACAAAATAATATTGTATGTGAGGTGCTTTTGTTTGTCTTCAAAATATATTGAGGTTGAAATAATGAGAAAAACATAGAACACCATGTAGGATTCAAATTTCCATGTAAGATGCTACGTATGATGCGTATGTCTATTTGTTCAACTTTATACATGTTTAA
>NW_006239998.1:21541-25939 GCF_000226075.1 Solanum tuberosum
TATGTCTATAATATAACTAGTACAACAATAACAACACGATTCTTTGTCCCAAACATTGTTGGGTTGGCTATGTTTATTTCACATAAACATTACATCGACTGTAATCAATCAGCATAAATGTCTACCTCAACGGGATTATCTAACAAAGCTATTGAATCAGACGAAAATGTCGTAGAACTTCCCATGATCTGATGGACAATCGGTTGAGATTGAAGAGGCTGAGGAGGTACTTCTAGCACTTCAACTTCGCCTTCAAGCATTTCTACTACTTTACTCATTGAAGGGCGTTGTATCGGATTTGTTTGGATACACCATAATGCAACTAAACTCAGCTTTCTAGCCATCTTCTTTTCATCATCATTCACTTCTTCATCCACCACAATCTCTTTCCCTTTGTTGAACTTATCGTAAATATAATAAGGAAAATATTGGCTGGAATTCTCTTCATTTGCAACTTCATTTCTCTTCAAGTCCAACATTTCCATTAGCAGCATTCCGATGGGAAAGACTTGTGTTTGGTCCTTGATGGGAAAGTTGCAATTTGATGAAGGTCCCTCATGAGGAAGACTTTGACGTTTACCAATTTGTTAGTGAGGGAGATGGATATGTCATGTTTCCCCCACATGCCAAACACACCTTTTGCTCAAACTGTGTATTTGTGTTGAACGGTTGTGGCTTTATATATTTATTTATAGGCATAATATATAAATATGCCTTTTAACTTGACCTCATTTTATATTTATGTCCTCCAACTTATGGTGTGCACAAATATACACTTGAACAAGTAGACACATGAGTCCTACGTGACATAATATACATAGGACCCATATTGTCATGTAGGATGTCATGTAGGACACATGTGTCTATTTGTTCTACTTTATAAAAGTTTAAGTGTCTACTTGTGCAAACTCAAAGTTAGAGGACATAAATGTAAATTGAGGTCAAGTTAAAAAACATATTTATGTATTATACCTTATTTATGTTGAAATGGTTATAAATGTTCTTTTTTAATTCTCCAAATTCGTTTTGTGTAATTTAATGATTTCACTAAAATAAAATTCTCCATTTTTCTTGATTTTTTTTATTCAAGATAGTTTGTCGATTAACCACTTGAACTATTTATTTTATTTTTAAAAAAAAAACAAGCTTTAGGTATTGAACAATTTATGTAGTCTTAAATCTATGTTAAGTTTAAGATATACTTGACCAACAAACAATTAGAAATACACCGTGCCATTAATGATCTCTTTAAAAGTGGTACATCACACCTTAAAATTAATAACAATTATATATATATATATATATTTGACATATTTGACTTAACTTGTTAAATGGAATAGAAAATACTACAAAAAAATAATATTGTCCGGCGGTTATCTACCTTGACCCAATTACATGAAATTAACAATCTCATAATAACACAAGGGTATAATAGGAAATAATTTTTTTTGTAGAGTTTTAAATCAAACACAAGATTAAGTGGAAAGTAATGAACCAAACACTTGACAAAAAATAATCTCTGCACTACTAATCCCTGCATTACTAATCTCTGCGTTACTAATCTCAGCATTATCAATATTTGTACTAAACAACCCCTAAGTGTTTACTTGTGCAAACTCAAAGTTAGAGGGCATAAATGTAAATTGAAATCAAATTAAAGGGCATGTTTATGAGTTGTTTTTTTTTGGCATAACACATAAATAGGACCTTTAACTTGGCTTGAAATTTTAACTTTAACTTACACTTTCAAAGTGCACAAAGAGGCATTTTAACTATCCAACTCTTAAATAAAAAAATACACGAATCTCACTTGGCAAAACACGTAATATGCACTCAATCTGCACGCATCAGGAGTAAATTTCAACGCCTACAACAATAAAAAATTATGTTGAAATGACAATTATATCATTAATGAATCCCTTTTATATATATCTTTAAATTTTCTAATCAAAATCTCATTGTTTTCCTCTTCTTTCAAATCAAGCTTTATTCTCTCTTTAGCACGAATTCTACTCGTTTTTAGTGCAAATGACTTCTAATTTTTTTGTCATTGTGGGAAAAGAGCTATAATTGAAGACTTCTTAGTCCGCAAACAATACAGGTCGTTGGTCTGCAAACAATCCAAATTTAAGAAAAGATTCTACCTTCTATCAAAAATCAACTTTCAAAAGGGCAAAATTATACATAGCTGGACTAAATTGAGGAAGATGAACAGATAAACATTAGACTATATGAACTTTTAGCACAAATCTTGAACGATTTTTCTCTTGATTCATGATTTTGGTTGTAAATCCCCAGCTAGGGGTTTGTGATTTTGAGAGAGAAACAGGGTAAAATGAAACAGTCTTTCACCCTTGTATTAATTTGAATATTAATTTAGTTTTTTTTAAAATCCTAATATTTACGTGTAAATTTTTTAATTAGTTGGCAGTCATTGAGTGGCTCATTAATCTACGTTGGAGAGTTTCCTTTAGACATTTGTGTATTACTCAGGTTGAGCTGACACTTCACAATTATTGTTGTTATTATTATTATATAAGTATAAATGCAATTATTGAAGCTTTGTGGACTTTTCATTACCAATATTACTCCTTTGGGTCCCAAACCAATGGAAGATTTGTGTTTGGTCCTTAATGAATCCCTTTTATATATATATTTGTATATTTTCTAATCAAAATCCCATTTTTTCCTCTTCTTTCAAATCAAGCATTTTTTTTCTCTCTTTAGCACGATTTTTTATCCTTTTTAGTGCAAATGGTTTCTATTTATTTTTTTTGTCATTATGGAAAAAGAGCTATAATGAAGATTTTTTGGTCTGCAAATAATAGAGGTCATTGGTGTACAAACAATCTAGATTTAAGCAAAGATTCTACCTTTTATCAAAAATAACTTTCGAAAGGGTAAAATCAAACATACCTGAACTAAATTGAGGAAGATGAACATATAAACGTCAAAGTATATGAGCTTTTAGCACAAACATTGAACGACTTTTCCCTTGAATCACGATTTTGATTGTAAATCCCCAGCTAGGCTTTCACGATTTTGAGAGAGAAACAGGGTAAAATGGAAAAGTCTCACCCTATACCCTTGTATCTTGAATATTAATTTAGTTTTTTTTAATTCTAATATCTACGTGTAAAATTTTTAATTAGTTGGTAGTCATTGAGTGGCTCACTAATCCACGTTGGAGTGTCTGCATTTCACGTGTTTGGGCTGCAATATTCAAGTGTTTTTTTTTATTTAAGAGTTGGATAGTTAAAGTGTCTCTTTGTACACTTTAAAAGTTTAAGGTCAAAGTTAGAATTTGAAGTCAAGTTAAGGGTCCTATTTGTGTGTTATGCAAATTGATATTACAGAAGAAAATGTATGGTCAGTAGTTAGCAGATTTCCTACAAAGTCCTAAGTTATAATATCGAACCAAAAGTATAAATCAGCGACAATAAAAAATTCATATGCATAAAGTAGAAAACACAAAATAGGCATAATACATAAATATACCCTTTAATTATTTGGTTTCAACTAACATTTATGTCCTCCAACTTTGAGTGTGCACAAGTAGACACTTAAACTTATATAAAATTGAACAAGTAGACACACATGTCTTACGTGGCATAATACACATAGAACGCCACGTAGGACACAAAATTATCATGTAGAATGCCATGTAGGACGAATGTGTTTATTTGTTCAATTTTATACAAGTTTAAGTGTCTACTTGTGCACACTCAAAGTTAAATATCATAGTTACCAACTGGAGCCAAGTTAAAGGCCGTGTTTATATATTATGCCAATAGTAATATCATTGTTACGAGTTATGACTTTAATTATTGTAAAAAGAAGGAACAAAATATAAAATTAATGCACAATTTTTTGAGCTCCTTTTTATATCCACTTCCACATGGTGATCATCCTTCATCTTATTTGTTTAGCGAAACTAAAACATGAATATAATAACCATATAATGTGTATTTTTCGATGAGCTTTTGATGACATACCAAAATAGTATAGTGGACAATTATTATTGGATGGAGGAAGTAAAATTTTAAAACTACTCCCTCCGTCCAACAATAGTTGTCCACTATACAATTTTAGGATTTTCAACAATACTTGTCCACTTTATGAAATCAATGGATAATTTTACACTTAGTTCCTAATTTATCCGTATCATTAATTATCATAAAAATGTTATAACCTATAATTATTTGTTGTTATAACTTAATGTAACATCCGACAATTTGAAATAGCTAAGAAGAGGCTTGAAATTTGAAAATTTTCAATTTTTGGAAAGGATTTGAAAATCTGGAAAATTTTGGCTAAGTATGGAAAAGGTAAGTTTTTGGCCAACTTTGGGCAGTCATAAATTCCAGATCAGGATGAGTTAGGAGTAGTTCCAGTTAT
>NW_006239999.1:0-6182 GCF_000226075.1 Solanum tuberosum
AAAAAACATATTGAAATAAACTAAAACACAAATTTTTCGGTTTTTCGTTTGTAATTAGCTCATGGATCTGGCACTTTGCAACACCAAAATTTTTTATATGAAAAAACTTTATGAGGACCGTTGTAATGATTTAGGGAACCATCACGTATACTCACACAATTTTTAACGCATATTTTTGTATATACATGCCCATTTCAGGAATTACACAAATTTCTTGATTTTTCGTGTGTATTAGCTCATGGATCTAGTGCCTCGAAGCACCCAATTTTTTTTCTAAATTTTTTTATGAGGACCTCCATAATGAGTTGAGGAACCATCATGTATACTCACCATTTTTAACGCATATTTTCGCATTTACAAGCTATTTTTAAGACCTACGCAATTTTCTTGGTTATTCGTATGTATTAGCCCATGAATCTGGCGCCTAGGAGCATCCAAGTTTTTTTCTGAAAAAACACTTTATGAGGACCTCCATAATGAGTTGAAGAACCATCAAGTATACTCACACCATTATTTTACTACATATTTTCACATTTACAAGTCATTTTTTAGGAATTACCCAAATTCCTCAATTTTTCGTGTTATAGCCCATGGATCTGGCGTCCTGGAGCACCCAATTTTCTCTCTCAAAAACCGTTATGAGGACCTCCGTAATGAGTTGGGAAACCACCACGTATACTCACACTATTTTTTTACGCCCATTTCGGCATTCACAGACCATTTTTTAGGAATTACCGAATTCCTCTATTTTTCGTGCGTTATAGCCAATGGATCTGGCGCACAAAGCACCCAATTTTTTTCCCTCAAAAACATTATGAGGACCTCCATAATAAGTTGGGGAACCACCACGTATACTCACACCATTTTTTAACGCACATTTCCTTATTTACATGCCCTTTTTTGGAATTACTCAAATTCTTCATTTTTTTGTGAGTAAGCCCATGGATTTGGCGCCCTGGAGCACCCAATGATCTGGCGCCCCTGAGCGCCAATTTTTTTTTCCTCACAAAACTTTATGAGAACCTCCTTAATGAGTTGCGGAACCACAACATATACTCACACCATTTTTAACTCCCATTTCCTTATTTACATGTCCTTTTTTAGGAATTACCCAAATTCCTCAATTTTTCGTGTTATAGCCCATGGATCTGGCGTCCTGGAGCACCCAATTTTCTCTCTCAAAAACCGTTATGAGGACCTCCGTAATGAGTTGGGAAACCACCACGTATACTCACACTATTTTTTTACGCCCATTTCGGCATTCACAGACCATTTTTTAGGAATTACCGAATTCCTCTATTTTTCGTGCGTTATAGCCAATGGATCTGGCGCACAAACGAATTCCTTTATTTTTCATATGTTATAGCCCATGGATCTGGCGCCCCAAAGCACTCAAAAATTTTTCTGACAAAAATTTATAGAGGACATCCCTAATGAGTTGGGGAACCACCACGTATAATCAAACCATTTTTTTCATGTCCATTTCCGCATTTACATGCCATTTTTTAGAAATTATCCAAATTTCTCAATTTTTTCGTGTGTTAGACAATGGATCTGGCCCTCCAGAGCATCCAATTTTTTTCTCAAAAATCTTTATGAGGACTATCGTAATGAGTTATGGAACCACCACGTTTACTCACACCATTTTTTTCACGCCCATTTCCGCATTTATAGGCCCTTTTTTAGGAATTACCCAAATTCCTTTATTTTTCGTGTGGTACAACCCAATGATCTTGCGCCCCGGAGCACCCAATTTTTTTTCTCAAAAAACTTTATGAGGACCTCCGTAATTAGTTGGGAAACCACCACGTATACTCACACCATATTTTTAACGCCTATTTCCACATTTACATGCCCTTTTTTAGGAATTAGCCAAAATCCTCGATTTTTGATTTGGCGCCCTAGAGCACCCATAATATTTTTCTCAAAAAACTTTATAAGGCCTTCTGTAATGAGTTGTGGAACCACCACGTATACTCACCCCATTTTTTTCACACTCATTTTCGCCTTTATAGGTTATATTTTAGGAATAACCCAGATTCCTCTATTTTTCGTGAGGTATAGCCCATGGATCTGTCGCCCCGGAGCACCCAATATTTTTTTCGTAATTGTTTTTATGAGGACCTTCGTAATGAGTTGGGGAACAACCACGTATACTCAGACCATTTTTTCACGCCAATTTTTGCATTTACAGGCCCTTTTTTAGGAATTACCCAAATTCCTCAATTTTTTCATGTTTTATAGCCTATGGATCTGGTGCCTTAGAGCACCCTAAATTTTTTTCTCAAAAAATTTTATGAGGACCTCTGTAATTAGTTGGGGAACCATCATGTATACTCACACCATTTCTGCATTTATACGTCCTCTTTTAGAAATTACCCAAATTTCTCTATTTTTCGTGTGGTATAGCCCATGGTGCTGGCGCCCCAGAACACCCAAATTTTTTTTCTCAAAAAATTTTATGAGGACCTCTGTAATTAGTTGGGGAACCATCATGTATACTCACACCATTTTTTTTAACGCTGATTTCTGTATTTACATGTCCTTTTTTAGCAATAACCCAAATTCCTCTATTTTTCGTGAGGTATAGCTCATGGATCTGGCACCCTGGAGCACCCAATATATCTTTTATTAAAAAAACTTTATGAGGACCTCCTTAATGATTTGGGGAACTACCACGTATACTCACACCATTTTTTTCGCTCTCATTTTTGCATTTACAAGCCCTTTATTAAGAATTACCCAAAGCCTCAATATTTTCGTGTGTTATAGCCCATGAATCTGGTGCCTAGAGCACCCTAAAATTTTTTTCTCCAAAAAATTAATGAGGACCTCCGTAACGAGTTGGAGAACTACCACGTATATACTCACACCATTTCCACAATTATACGTCTTTTTATATGAATTACCCAAATTCATCTATTTGTCGTGTGGAATAGACCATGGTTTTGGCGCACCATAACACCCAAATTTTTTTTCTCAAAAAACTTTATGAGGACCCCCGTAATGAGTTGGGGAACCACCTCGTATACTCAAATCATTTTATTCACGCGCATTTCTGCATTTACTGGCCTTTTTAAAAAAAAATTAAAAGCTTTTTTTATTCTTACGATCAAACTAAAAATACATAGAATATGTCAAAATGTCCTTTAATTTTGTGGTCTCAAAATATGTCACGTGAAAAATTAGAATTAAAGAATTAGTAAAAAAAAACATATTGAAATAAACTAAACCACAAATTTTTCGGTTTTTCGTTTGTAATTAGCTCATGGATCTGGCACCTTGCAACACCAAAATTTTTTATATGAAAAAGCTTTATGAGAACTGTTGTAATGATTTGGGGAACCATCACGTATACTCACACCATTTTTGCATTTATACGTCCTCTTTTAGAAATTACCCAAATTTCTCTATTTTTCGTGTGGTATAGCCCATGGTGCTGGCGCCCCAGAACACCCAAATTTTTTTTCTCAAAAAACTTAGCTCATGGATCTAGTGCCTCGAAGCACCCAATTTTTTTTCTAAATTTTTTTATGAGGACCTCCATAATGAGTTGAGGAACCATCATGTATACTCACCATTTTTAACGCATATTTTTGCATTTACAGGCTATTTTTAAGACCTACGCAATTTTCTTGGTTATTCGTGTGTATTAGCCCATGGATCTGGCGCCTAGGAGCATCCAATTTTTTTTCTGGAAAAACACTTTATGAGGACCTCCATAATGAGTTGAAGAACCATCAAGTATACTCACACCATTTTTTTACTACATATTTTCACATTTACAAGTCATTTTTTAGGATTTACCCAAATACCTCAATTTTTCGTGTTATAGCCCATGGATCTGGCGTCCTGGAGTGTTGACACCCAATTTTGACCTAATATTTTCAAAAATTCGTAACTTTTAACTTTTATTTATTTAATAGTTCAAAATAATTTTTTATTGTTCTAAGTAAGTTTATCGATAACTATCCTTATTTATCAAAATCTATGATTTTTTATCAGTTAAGTTTAAAATTGCATTTTTACATGGCATTGGTTGCATTAATTATATATTTTTTAATATTCATTTTATTTGTTACATTTGCTAATATTCATTTTGATATTTTTGCACAGTATAAAAATTTATTTAAAATACGGTTAAAATTTATATATACAGATTGATTGATGAATTTGGGCCACAATCCCAGACCCATGATTTGAGCCCATTGTATCACAACTCCCTATTTAAGTAAATTTTAGGTCAAAAGCAAGGGTGGTGGATAAAAACCCTAATTTTTTCTTTTGTACATTTTGGCCTTCCTAGCCGCCTCAAAGTTGAGGCCACCATCACAAACCAGTGAACAACAATGAATCAGCCACCCTTTACCCCGTCTTTCTCGTCCAACACACCCTCAAAAACTCAAACTCATCTTCCCCAAAACCCCACTGTTCTGACCCCATCATTTCAGCCATTAAACTCTGAACTAGCAACCGCTCAACCCCTTTCTCATTGTTGCACCAGGGAGCGTGAACGAGCCCAAACTCACGCCAGACCCACAACAGCCAAGCAAAACCCCAACTAGAAAACGCCATCTCCGGCGAATTTCATCAGCTGAATCACCAACCACGAGCTCCTTCGGCAAAGAAACCCAACAACAACTACGAAGCCGGCGAGCTCGAAGCTTGCGAACTACAACCTCGTCAGTCCTCATTGGTGTGCTCAACAGTGAGCCGCCGTGAGCCTCACCATCGAGATCCGGCGAAACCCCTATGGTAATTTGAATCTGTTCCATGTTCATTTCTTTTGGTACGTTATTCTTACTTCAATATTTATGTTTGTTTTGTTACATATTTGCTCTATTTTGACTTTGTTGATTATTTTTGTTATCATTATTTATTGCATTGTCAACTAGTACTTATGCATTTAGATGATTTTTCTCCATTGTTTTGACTTAATATTCGAAATGAAACTGCCTGATTTTATTTTGTTGGTTTGGACTGTTACTACTGTTGTTTGCTTCCAATGAATATGAGTTGGTGATTGATAGCTTTATTTGAGTTAATTTTGTTCTATATTTGGATTAATGTTCTAAGAATATTTTTATTTGTTGTTGTTGTGGTAGCTAAATATATTATGTTAAGTTGGATTTAATTTTGTCTATAGAATTGTAGTACTTTCTTTAATCTTTATCTTCTTTAATGATATTTTATCTTAATTTATTTTATAGTTATTTTGATATATTAATTTATTGAAATTGATTATACTCACTTCTTCTAGTTGCTTATTATTTTTAATTTTAATATTGAATTTTGTTGCTTGAGCGTTTCATTTTATTTTAAATGCTAAAAACTTTACAGTGTAGTATTTTAATATTGTTGTCACATGTAGGCAGTGTTTATTATGTATTTATTTTCGCCATTTTGACTATAAAATTAGGTTGTGTCTGTTGTTGTTGTTGTTGTTATTATTATTATTATTATTCTTATTATTATTATTATTTCTCTATTATTTGTTAGGTCATTACTTATTATTTTGTTGTTAACAGTTATGTTGTTAGTCATTATTGTTTGGTTAGTTTATTTCCTCATTCATCTTGTTATGTTAATTATTGCATATCACCTTATACGGTTTTTATCAATTTCATATAATTGTTGCTATAGTTGATTTGTCCATTTTTCTTATTAGTTTGTTAATTTATTCAATAGTTAAAAATGGCCAATGAGAAAATCTCTCCGTCGATTTTAAAGGCCTTTACATTGTAAAAGACGGAATTTTAGTTTAAGTTTATGCATTTTATTTGTTAAAAATGACCAATGAAAAAATCTCTCCGTCGATTTTAGAGGTCTTCCCATTTTAAAAGACGGAATTTTAGTTTAAGTTTATGCATTTTATTTGTTAAAAATGACCAATGAAAAAATCTCTCCGTCGATTTTGGAGGCCTCCACATTCCAAAAGACGAAAATTTAGTTTAAGTTTATATGTACTGTTTGTTAAAATTGGACGATGAAGAAATTACCGTCGATTTCTAAGGCCTCCCATGTTAATAAGACGGATGTTTATTTTTAAGTTATTGTCTAATTCATTTACTTTTAGTCATATTTATTTAGTACTAACACTTTTACTAAGTGTCTTTACAGGTTCCCCGAAGTCGCTTCTCATCGAAGTCATTCGAATAAAGTTCGAATGTTATATTCATTAT
>NW_006239999.1:6364-11481 GCF_000226075.1 Solanum tuberosum
TATTTTATTTTATTACTTGTGTATCTTGTATGTTTGTTTTATTTGTATATTATTTTTATTTCCTCCTCAATTTAAAAAAAATAAAATAAAATAAACTCAGTCGGGACCCACATTTGTGGATTTTGAAGGATGCCTAACACCTTCCCTTCGAAATAACTTGAACCCCTTACCTAGAATCTATTGGTTTTGTAGTCATTTTTAATTGGTTTCCTAGTTTCCCTAAAATTAGGTGGCGCCTCTTTTAAAATTCTTATTTTCTTAAAATTCTTTTAAAATTGAATCAACTGATTATTTTTTGAGTCACCGCGACGTTTCGCCCTATTTGAATAGAGTAGGGATGTAAACAGAATGGCGACTCCGCTGGGGATATAGAGGTTATAACCATTATGAGTTCACTTTTTCAAACTGAGGAGACTTTTCTTTTATTGTGTTATTTTTTGTCATGTATATTTTGTTGATTATTTGTATATTGTACTTGTTATTTTGCATTATTTGTTTAATTGTATATATATATATTGGCATTGCAAGATGACATATTTTCGCCATTTGGCATTTTTATTTCCTATCTAAAGGACGATTAACCAAATTGTTCTCGGGGCACCCTGACGAATGTAGTTGGCTACTGGATAGTCAACGGTCGTTAATTGTCCCAGCCCAAGTAGTCCGCTTGGGTCATCGATTCACTTCAAATAAAACTCAATCTTAGTCAACTAGAGTAGAGCGAAACCAAAACCCTGATTTAGCGCATTGACCTAAGATGACCCAACACCTCTGGCGTGTTGGGCCCATTAGAAAGACTACCTTGAGTCCAAAATGGCCTTCGGCCTAAATGAACGATCATAATTGTGTGTTTAAATTGAAGGATGTACACGACGTTTGACAAAATCATTGTCCATCGGAAATAAAGGTTTATTTTAATAGTTTTATCTAGTTAAAGAAGGAACTGTACAAACTACCATTACATCCAAAAGGTGTTGACATTTAAAGATGACAAAAAGTTCACGAAGGAAGGACCTTCCACGAAGGCTTAGTTTAGGATGGTACCCCTGCGCGGGACTAGTTATTTATATCTTTTTTTTCCTTCTTATTTTGTAATCATATTTGATTTGTTCATAAAAATTGTACCAAGTGTTTTGGGGGTAATAGAGTTTTTCAAACGACGTATACATTCCTCAAATTGATAGGCATACCCTTGGCATAAAAGGGTCACATATTTGTATAAGATGCGCAACAATTGTTTGTACGCTATGTGATATAATTGAGTTTGTCTATAATTTAAATAGTGTTTATGTGTTTAATTCATTTTTTGTGAACACGAACTAACACTCTTACCTTTTGAGTTTTTCTTATTTTTAAGCGAAAGGTTGATTTATGTTTGAATTTGGAGGTCATTATTTGCTTGAAGTTGCAAGGGACAAAATGACTCACGAAACTTGAGTCTTTGTATTTCACAAGACTAACACCCAATCAAAAAGATAAATCAGGGGAGTATTTGACTTTGAGGTCACATTCGTTTGTTTTTTTTTATTTTGCATGCAGGCCCTGCTCTCACACATTTCTCATTTTCTTTTCTTCAGGAAAACCGTCCTCAACAACAGTCGGCGACGGTCATAACAATGTTTGGTTCTGTGGATAATTATGTGAAGACACAGTTCCAAGAGACATTAAAAAAAATAAAAATACAACAAGTGGTTACTGTAAGAAAAATGAGAGACCACATTCAACATGCAGTACAAAGATCGACAGTTAAGAGGATACAAGAAATCGCTCCGAGTTTGTCTAAATTGTAAAGTTGTTTTATGTCATATCTGAACGAACTATGCGAACTTGATTCTCATCTCGGTGAGATATGTAGGCAACCATTCTTGGGTTCGGTATCCATTTTTTCAAATTTCAAAAAAAAAAAAAGTAAAATAGTTTGTGCATGTTTTTCAAAGCCTTATCTGAACGAACTATGCGAACCTGATTCTCATCTCGGTGAGATACGTAGGCAACCCTTCTTGGGTTCGGTATCCATTTTTTCAAATTTTAAAAATAAAAAGTAAAATAGTTTGTGCGTATTTTTAAAAACATATCTGCATGAACTACGTACACCTGATTCTCATATCAATGAGATACGTAGGCAACCCTTTTTGGGTTCAGTATTTACTCATTCTTTCCAAAAAAAAAAATGTTTTGTACATATTAAAAGGGTCATGTCTTCAGCTCAAATGAGACCAATGCAGTTAGGAGCATGTAAAAATATTCGATATGATGAAGAGGACTGACTTTGTGATAAACCATAAATTCTTTTGGTACCTCTCATTTATACTTTTGTGATGCTTGAAAATTCTCTTGCATGAATTCAAGATAAGAATAAAGCCAATCTCATGATTTCATGTGCATTGTGTAGTGAGCGTTTAGATCAAAATTCAATTGCATCGCACTGTTGATCTAGAACTTGGCTTGAATGTTTATCGAGGCGAAATCTTGAGTTATGTTTGGTTTGAGAAAGGATTGTAGGCCTTCTTTGACCCGATTGTGCCTTTCAAAGCCTACCAAATAACATCAATCCCTAGTTTTTTCCACTTTGAGCCTGAAGCCTTTTCTTTGGATAAACACATCTTAGCCACTACCCCTTCTGAATGCTTACATGCAATATCCCTCTCTTGGCCCAACCTTCTTAAGCGCTGAAGATGTGCAAATTATAAAAGAAGATCCATGTTTGAAGTTACCAAAGGCAAAAGATACAAAGTCTCCCAAAGTCAAGGAAGCAAAAAATGACTTCTAGAAAAAAAAAAAAGGGAAGGTGGAAAGAAATAAAGAAAGACAAAAATACCCCTACAAGGTCAATGAAAGAGGACAAGGAAAAAACTCCAACAAAAGAGGAAAAAACCTCAAAACAAAGGAGTAAAAAAGGAAAAACTCCAACAAATAAGAATTCAAAAGAAGTCGAAAAAAAAGGGGACAATAAAGAGGATCAGACGCCAAAGGTGTATCAATCATCAAAAGCACAAATTCACTGTGACACTTAAGAAGGAATTAAGTCACTTTTATCCCAAATATATATCTTACCCGTCCCTAAGCCTACATTACAAGCCAATAATAAGTCCTACATGATCTTATTCCAAATATTCTCACATTAGTGGAGATTTACATAAGGGCCAAGCATATGGTATCACAGTTGCATGCATTGAACATTCTTGTGAGTGTGAGTGTAACTTAAAAAAAAAAAAAAGTCCTAAAATAAAACGCTTCAAATATATGTGTGAAATAGAATTTTTCTTTTGTGAGGGCACTTGAAACATGAGGATTGGTACAATTCAAAATCTTTGTTTGAAGAAAGATGAATCAATCTTGTTGATACTTAAGTATGTTTGAGGTACCACTTGAAGCTGTAGGAGTTACCTTGAATTCAATCTTAAAAAGAGAAAAAAAAAAGAAGGTGAGATTTACATGCGATCCTAACTCCTGGTACCAATTGTAATCAAGATTTGACTGTCTCTTTATCTTATTTATATTTCAAAAAAATAAAGGGGGTGAGCAAGCATTCACTCTTTAATATTTTTTCAAAATATTTTTTTTAGATTCTTTCCATTAAAAAAAATTTTGTTTCTTTCCATTAAAAAAAAAAAAAAAAACAAAAAATTGTCTTCCCTTTTTGGATTGTTCATTGTAAAAAGTGTCATTGGGTTAATTCTATCAGTGTGAGACACCTATTTTACCTCATTGGGTTGTCCGTCCCAAAAATGTGATATATCTTGTCTTTAATTTAGGCTTTGATATCGCGGGGAATATCATTTTTCTATTTCATCATGTTCATATTGTACATTTTCTACTGAAGATCTTGTCTCAGATTCTTTGCAGCATTCATCATCTACATGATTGGAACTATATTTGACCTGATTCCTGGCTCAACAGGATATGTAGGCGCCACGATGGCTCGGTCATATACCCAGTGTGATTTTCTTTTCTCCTTATATTAAAAACTGGGACAGAATTTTTGAGATATTCTCAAAAATTCACAATAAAGGTGTCATCTCCAGCATGTCAATATTGGAGATCATTTTGAGATTTGCCAAAAGTTCTAACTGGGACAGAATTTTTGAGGAAGACCTCAAAAATTTCAACAAATACTGTCAGAAGCTTGATAGTCAACTTCAAATGATCCATCATCAATTGAAGTTCAAAGTCAACTTGCAAATCTCCAGCATTGTCATGGTGATCCAGTAACTCCTAGTACAAATACCCAATAAGACATGAGTCACAATAAACACAAAATAGTCAAGAGTAAAATATTGATTGCTTATATGTGTCAAACTGAGGCATGTTGTACACATTCTCTTTTAAAGAACCTTTTCTCAAGGTTTCTTGACTAAGTCGCTAGCTAAGACGACATTGTGTCTACTAATTGTTCATTTTCAAGTACAGGAATAGGTGAAACCATTGAGGCGATGACACTTTCAAGACAATCATCGAGTCATCCACCTCGTTACAGTTGAACAATCTTCGAGTCATTCACCTCGTTACAGTGGAAAATCATTGGGTCATCCATCATTGCATTTTTCATTTGCCGAGAGGGCCATTGCATTTTTCATTTGCCAAGAGGGACATTGCATTTTCATTTAGCCAAGAGGGCCATTGCATTTTCATTTTGCCAAGAGGGACATTGCATTTTTCATTTGCCAAGAAGGACATTGCATTTTCATTTGCCGAGAGGGCCATTGCATTTTTCATTTGCCAAGAGGGACATTGCATTTTCATTTAGCCAAGAGGGCCATTGCATTTTCATTTTGCCAAGAGGGACATTGCATTTTTCATTTGCCAAGAAGGACATTGCATTTTCATTTGCCGAGAGGGCCATTGCATTTTTCATTTGCCAAGAGGGACATTGCATTTTCATTTAGCCAAGAGGGCCATTGCATTTTCATTTGTCGAGAAGGCCATTGCATTTCATATGCTGAGAAGGCCATTGCATTTTTCATTTGCTGAGAAGGCCATTGCATTTTTCATTTTGCCGAGAGGGCCATTGCATTTTCATACATCGAGAAAGTCATTGCATTTAAGTTGCATCTATTCGGAGGTGAAAGATGTCCGAGAAGATCATTGCATTTTCATTTGCCGAGAAGGCCATTGCA
>NW_006239999.1:11705-14594 GCF_000226075.1 Solanum tuberosum
GCGTTGAAATATATTTGCATTTAAGTCGCATCTATTTGGAGGTGAAAGATGTGCACCCTATCTATTCAATGTTCAAGTAGAAGGAAACTTGCGTTGAAAGATATTTGCATTTAAGTCGCATCTATTCGGAGGTGAAATATGTGCACTCTATCTATTCCACGTTCAAGTCGGAGGAGACTTGTGTTGAAAGAATTCTTATTCGTCCTAACGATGGACATACATTCATATCCTACCGATGGATCATCTTTCTTCTTTCGTCCTATCGATGGACATATATTCCAAATCCTACCGATGGATCATCTTTTTTCTTTTGTCCTACCGATGGACATACATTCTAATTCGTACCGATGGATCATCTTTTTTCATTCGTCCTATCGATGGACATACATTCTAAATCCTATCGATGAATTATCTTTTTCATTCGTCCTACCGATGGACATACATTCTAATTCCTACCGATGAATCATCTTTTTTCATTCGTCCTATCGATGGACATACATTCTAAATCCTATCGATGGATAATCTCTTTCATTCGTCCTACCGATGGACATACATTCTAAATCCTACCGATGGATCATCTTTTTTCATTCGTCCTACCGATGGACATACATTCTAAATCCTACTGATGGATCATCTTTTTCTTTTGTCCTACCGATGGACATACATTCAAAATCATACCGATGATTTATTTATTTATTTATTTATTTATTCGTCCTACCGATGGACATATATTCCAAATCCTATCGATGGATCATCATCTTCATTCTTCATACCGATGGACATGCATTTTTATCCAATCAATGGATCATCTTCATTTGTCGTATCATAAGAGACGCTACATTTTTTCCTATAATTTTGTCTCTACTGATGAGTTTCATCTTTGTTTTTTAGAACATCCAAGAGGATGCATTCTCAGTTGAGCCACAGGTGCAGACTATTTCAATAAGGATGCAACACAGCGTGGAACCTTTTGGAGACAAGTCTATGATCGACTTCCACCACATTCCAACCATACTTTTATATAAAGGTCATGTGTTCGGTCAAAGTTGGGTTTGTCAATTTTCGTTGTCCACGATTTCTTTTATCAATCATATCCAACGAAAGGGACAGCTATTGACACCCAATTTTGGCCTAACATTTTCAAAATTCGTAACTTTTAAGTTTTATTTATTTAATAGTTCAAAATAAATTTTTACAATCCCAGACCCATGATTTGAGCCCACTGTATCACAACTCCCTATTTAAGTAAATTTTAGGTCAAAAGCAAGGGTGGTGGATAAAAACCCTAATTTTTTCTTTTGTACATTTTGGCCTTCCTAGCCGCCTCAAAGTTGAGGCCACCATCACAAACCAGTGAACAACAATGAATCAGCCACCCTTTACCCCGTCTTTCTCGTCCAACACACCCTCAAAAACTCAAACTCATCTTCCCCAAAACCCCACTGTTCTGACCCCATCATTTCAGCCATTAAACTCTGAACTAGCAACCGCTCAACCCCTTTCTCATTGTTGCACCAGGGAGCGTGAACGAGCCCAAACTCACGCCAGACCCACAACAGCCAAGCAAAACCCCAACTAGAAAACGCCATCTCCGGCGAATTTCATCAGCTGAATCACCAACCACGAGCTCCTTCGGCAAAGAAACCCAACAACAACTACGAAGCCGGCGAGCTCGAAGCTTGCGAACTACAACCTCGTCAGTCCTCATTGGTGTGCTCAACAGTGAGCCGCCGTGAGCCTCACCATCGAGATCCGGCGAAACCCCTATGGTAATTTGAATCTGTTCCATGTTCATTTCTTTTGGTACGTTATTCTTACTTCAATATTTATGTTTGTTTTGTTACATATTTGCTCTATTTTGACTTTGTTGATTATTTTTGTTATCATTATTTATTGCATTGTCAACTAGTACTTATGCATTTAGATGATTTTTCTCCATTGTTTTGACTTAATATTCGAAATGAAACTGCCTGATTTTATTTTGTTGGTTTGGACTGTTACTACTGTTGTTTGCTTCCAATGAATATGAGTTGGTGATTGATAGCTTTATTTGAGTTAATTTTGTTCTATATTTGGATTAATGTTCTAAGAATATTTTTATTTGTTGTTGTTGTGGTAGCTAAATATATTATGTTAAGTTGGATTTAATTTTGTCTATAGAATTGTAGTACTTTCTTTAATCTTTATCTTCTTTAATGATATTTTATCTTAATTTATTTTATAGTTATTTTGATATATTAATTTATTGAAATTGATTATACTCACTTCTTCTAGTTGCTTATTATTTTTAATTTTAATATTGAATTTTGTTGCTTGAGCGTTTCATTTTATTTTAAATGCTAAAAACTTTACAGTGTAGTATTTTAATATTGTTGTCACATGTAGGCAGTGTTTATTATGTATTTATTTTCGCCATTTTGACTATAAAATTAGGTTGTGTCTGTTGTTGTTGTTGTTGTTATTATTATTATTATTATTCTTATTATTATTATTATTTCTCTATTATTTGTTAGGTCATTACTTATTATTTTGTTGTTAACAGTTATGTTGTTAGTCATTATTGTTTGGTTAGTTTATTTCCTCATTCATCTTGTTATGTTAATTATTGCATATCACCTTATACGGTTTTTATCAATTTCATATAATTGTTGCTATAGTTGATTTGTCCATTTTTCTTATTAGTTTGTTAATTTATTCAATAGTTAAAAATGGCCAATGAGAAAATCTCTCCGTCGATTTTAAAGGCCTTTACATTGTAAAAGACAGAATTTTAGTTTAAGTTTATGTATTTTATTTGTTAAAAATGACCAATGAAAAAATCTCTCCGTCGATTTTAGAGGCCTTCCCATTTTAAAAGACGGAATTTTAGTTTAAGTTTATATATTTTAT
>NW_006239999.1:14624-14758 GCF_000226075.1 Solanum tuberosum
CCAATGAAAAAATCTCTCCGTCGATTTTGGAGGCCTCCACATTTTAAAAGACGGAAATTTAGTTTAAAGTTTATATAAGTTCAATAGTTAAATTGGTCAATGAAAAAATCTCTCCGTCGGTTTTGGAGGCCTCC
>NW_006239999.1:14810-25792 GCF_000226075.1 Solanum tuberosum
TGTTAAAATTGGACGATGAAGAAATTACCGTCGATTTCTAAGGCCTCCCATGTTAATAAGACGGATGTTTATTTTTAAGTTATTGTCTAATTCATTTACTTTTAGTCATATTTATTTAGTACTAACACTTTTACTAAGTGTCTTTACAGGTACCCGAAGCTGCTTCTCATTGAAGCTATTCGAACAAAGTTCGAACAATATTTTGATTCATTATCGTATTTTATTGACGATAGACAAATCTAGGATGTTTCTTATATTATTTTATTTTATTACTTGTGTATCTTGTATGTTTGTTTTATTTGTATATTATTTTTATTTCCTCCTCAATTTGAAAAAAATAAACTCAGTCGGGACCCACATTTGTGGATTTTGAAGGATGCCTAACACCTTCCCTTCGAAATAACTTGAACCCCTTACCTAGAATCTATTGGTTTCGTAGTCATTTTTAATTGGTTTCCTAGTTTCCCTAAAATTAGGTGGCGACTCTTTTAAAATTCTTATTTTCTTAAAATTCTTTTAAAATTGAATCAACTGATTATTTTTTGAGTCACCGCGACGTTTCGCCCTATTTGAATAGAGTAGGGATGTAAACATGGAGCACCCAATTTTTTTTCTCAAAAACCGTTATGAGGACCTCCGTAATGAGTTGGGAAACCACCACGTATACTCACACTATTTTTTACGCCTATTTTCGCATTCACAGGCTATTTTTTAGGAATTACCGAATTTTTCTATTTTTCGTGTGTTATAGCCAATGGATCTGGCGCAATGAGCACCCAATTTTTTTCCCTCAAAAACATTATGAGGACCTCCATAATAAGTTGGGGAACCACCACGTATACTCACACCATTTTTTTCACGCCCATTTCCGCATTTACATGCCCTTGTTTAGGAATTACCCAAATTCCTCTATTTTTCGTGTGTTATAACCCATTAATCTAGCGCCCCAGAGAGCCCAAAATGTTTTTCTCAAAAATATTTATGAGGACCCTCCGTAATGAGTTGCGGAACCACAACGTATACTCACACCATTATTAATTCTCATTTCCTTATTTACATGTCCTTTTTTAGGAATTACCCAAATTCCTCTATTTTTCGTGTGTTATAACCCATGGATCTGATGCCCCTGAGCGCAATTTTTTTTTTCTTACAAAACTTTATGAGAACCTTCCTAATGAGTTGCGGAACCACAACGTATACTCACACCATTATTAATTCTCATTTCCTTATTTACATGTCCTTTTTTAGGAATTACCCAAATTCCTCAATTTTGCTTGTGTTATAGCCCATGGATTTGGCGTACTAGAGCACCCAATTTTTTTTTTCTCAAAAAACTTTTATGAGGATCTCCGTAATGAGTTTGGGGGAATCCACCACATTATTACTCACACCTTTTTTTTCACTCCTATTTCTGCATTTGCAGGCCTTTTTTAGGAACTACCAGAGTTCCTTTATTTTTCGTGTTATAGCTCATGGATCAGGCGCCCCAAAGCACTCAAAAATTTTTTATGACAAAAATTTATAAAGGACATCCGTAATGAGTTGGGGAACCACCACGTATAATTCAAACCATTTTTTCACATCCATTTCCGCATTTACATGCCCTTTTTTAGAAATTACCCAAATTTCTCAATTTTTTAGTTTGTTAGACAATGGATCTGGCCCTCCAGAGCATCTAATTTTTTTCTCAAAAACCTTTATGAGGACTACCGTAATGAGTTGCGGAACCACCAAGTTTACTCACACCATTTTTTCACGCCCATTTCTACATTTATAGGCCCTTTTTAGGAATTACCCAAATTCCTCTATTTTTCGTGTCGTACAACTCAATGATCTTGCACCCCGGAGCACCCAATTTTTTTTCTCAAAAAACTTTATGAGAACCTCCGTAATGAGTTGGGAAACTACCACGTATAGTCACACCATTTTTTTCACGTCCATTTCCGCATTTATAAGCTTTTTTAGGAATCACCAAATTCTCTATTTTTCGTGCGTTAAAGCCCATGCATTTGGCGCTCCAAAGCACCCATAATATTTTTCTCAAAAAATCTTTATGAGGCCTTCTGTAATGAGTTATGGAACCACCACGTATACTCACATCATTTTTTTCACTCATTTCCGCCTTTACAATCTCTTTTTTAGGAATAACCCAGATTCCTCTATTTTTCGTAAGGTATAGCCCATGGATCTGTCGCCCCGGAGCACCTAATATTTTTTTCGTAAATTTTTTTATGAGGACCTCCGTAATGAGTTGGGGAACAACCACGTATACTCAGACTATTTTTTTACGCCCATTTCTACATTTACAGGCCCTTTTTAGGAAATACCCAAATTCCTCAATTTTTTCGTGTGTATAGCCCATGGATCTGGTACCCTGGAGCACCCTAAATTTTTTTCTCATAAAATTTTATAAGGACCTCTGTAATGAGCTGGGGAACCACCGCGTATACTCACACCATTTCTGCATTTATACGTACTTCTTTAGAAACTACCCAAATTCCTCTATTTTTCGTGTGGTATAGCCCATGGTGCTGGCGCCCCGTTGCACCCAAATTTTTTTTCTCAAAAAACATTATGAGGACATCTGTAATGAGTTAGGGAACCACCACGTATACTCACACCATTTTTTTTAACGCTGATTTCTGTATTTACATGCCCTTTTTAAGGAATAACCCAAATTTCTCTATTTTTCGTGAGGTATAGCCCATGGATCTGGCACCCTGGAGCACCCAATATATTTTTTCTTAAAAAAACTTTATGAGGACCTCCTTAATGATTTGCGGAACTACCACGTATACTCATACCGTTTTTTCACGCCCATTTCTACATTTACAAGCCATTTTTTAAGAATTACCCAAATCCTCAATATTTTCGTGTGTTATAGTCATGAATCTGGTGCCCAGAGCACCCTAAAAAAAATTTCTCAAAAAAAATAATGAGGACCTCCGTAATGATTTGGGGAACCACTACGTATACTCACACCATTTCCACATTTATATGACTTTTTTTATGAATTACCCAAATTCCTCTATTTGTCGTGTAGAATAGCCCATGGTTTTGGCGCCCCAAAGCTCCCAATTTTTTTTTCTCAAAAAACTATATGAGGACCCTCGTAATGAGTTGGGAAACTACCTCGTATACTCACATCATTTTTTTCACTTGCATTTCCGCATATACTGGCCTTTTTTAGGAATTACCCAAATTCCTCGTTTTTCATGAGTTTTAGCACATGGATCTAGCGCCTTGGAGAACCCATATTTTTTTATGAAAAATCTTTATGAGAACCACAGTAACTAGTTAGGCAACCACAACATATACTCACACTATTTTTTTCACGCCCATTTTCTCATTTAAAGGCCCCTTTTTAGGAATTACTCGAATATTTATATTATTCATGTGTTATAGCCCATGGATCTGGGGTCCAAATCACTCAAATATTTTTTCGTAAAAAACTTTTTAGAGGACCTCCGTAATGAATTGGAGAACCACCACGTATACTCACATCATTTTTTACGCCCATTTCCACATTTACATGCCCTTTTTTTAAGGAATTACCCAAATTGCTCAAGTTTTCGTGTGTTATAGACCATGGATCTAGCGCCCCGCAATGCCAAAATGTTTTTCTCAAAAATATTTATGTGGACCTCTGTAATGAGTTGGAGAACCACAACATATATTCACACTATTTTTTTCACGCAGATTTCCTCATTTACATGCCCTTTATTGGGAATTATCCAAATTCGTCTATTTTTCGTGTGTTATATAACCCATGGATATGGCGCTCCGAAGTACTCAAAATTTTTTTCTCAAAAAACTTTATAGAGAACCTCCGTAATGAGTCGGGGAACCACCACGTATACTCACATCATTTTTTTCACGCGCATTTGCCCATTTAAAGGCCTTTATAGATATTACCCAAATTACTCATTTTTTCGTGCGTTTTAGCACAAAGATCTAGAGCCACGGAGCACCCAAATTTTTTTCTCAAAAAACTTTATGAGGACCTCTGTGATGAGTTGGGTAACTATCACGTATACTCAAACCATTTTTTCACGCCATTTCTGCATTTACAATCCCTTTTTAGGAATTACCCAAATTTCTTGATTTTTCGTGTGTTATATAGCCCATGAATCTGGCGCCCCGGAGTACCCAAAATGTTTTTTTTTTTAAACTTTATACGGTCCTCCATAATGAGTAAGGTAACCACCAAGTAAACGCACCCCATTTTTTTCACACCCATTTTCGCATTTACAAGCCCTTTTTTATGTATTACCCAAATTCCTCTATTTTTTTTGTGTTTTATAGCCCATGGATCTGGCGCTCCGGAGCACCCAAAATTTTTTTCTCACAAAATTTATGAGGACCTCCGTAATGAGCTGGGGAACCACCATGTATACTCAAATCATTTTTTTCACGCCTATTTCCTTATTTGCATGTTCTTTTTTTAGGAATTATTCAAATTCCTCAATATTTCGTGTGTTATAGCAATGAATCTGGCGCCCCAGAACACCCTAAGTTTTTTTCTCAAAAAACATTAAATAGGACCTTCGTAATGAGTTAGGGAACCACCACGTATACTCACACCAATTTTTTCACGCCCATTTCCGCATTTACATACCCATTTTTAGAAATGATCAAATTTCATTATTTTTCGTGTGTTATAAGCCCATGGATCTAGCGCTCCTGAGCAGCCAATCACACCATTTTTTCACGCTTATTTTCGCATTTACAGGCTTTTTTTTAGGAATTACCCAAATTTCTCGGTTTTTCGTGCATTTTTGCCCATGCATCTAGCGCCCCGGAGCACCCAAAATATTTTCTCAAAAAAATTTGTGACGATCTCTGTAATGAGTTGGGGAACCACCACGTACACTCACACCATTTTTTCACGCCTTTTTTCGCATTTACAGACTTTTTTTTAGGAATTACTCAAATTCCTCGATTTTTCATTTGTTATAACCCATGGATTTGGAGCCCCAGATCACCCAATTTTTTTCCTCAAAACACTTTATGAGGACCTCCGTAGTGAGTTTGGGAACCACCGCGATACTCACACTATTTTTTCACGCTTATTTCCGCATTTACAGGCTTTTTTTAGGATTTACCCAAATTTCTCGGTTTTTTGTGCATTTTTCCCCATGCATCTAGCGCCCCAGAGCACCCAAAAAAATTTCTCAAAATTTTTTATGAGGACCTCCGTAATAAGTTGGGGAACCACCATGTATACTCACACTATATTTTTCACGGCCATTTCCACATTTAAAGGCCCTTTTTAGGAATTATCCAAATTCCACTATTTTTCGTGTGTTATAGCCCATGGATCTGGCGACCTAGAGCACTCAAAATTTTTTATCAAAAAAATTTATGAGGACCTCTGTAATGAGTTGGGGAACCGCTACGTATAATCACACTAATTGTTTCCCGCCCATTTCCGCATTTATAGGCTTTTTTTTAGGCATTACCCAAATTTCATGATTTTTCGTGTGTAATAGTCCATTGATCTGGCGCCCTAGAGCACCCAATTTTTTTTACTCAAAAACCTTTATGAGGACTTGTGTAATGAGTTGGGGAATCACCACGTATACTAACATCATTTTTTTCACTCCCATTTCCGCATTTAGAATGCCTTTTCTAGGTATTATTCAAATTCCTCAATTTTTCGTGTGTTATAGCCAATAGATTTGGCGCCCCGGAGCACCCAATTTTTTTTCTTCTAAAAAACGTTTATAGAGGATCTCCGTAATGAGTTACGAAACCACCACGTATACTCACACCATTTTTTCACGCCCATTTGCGCATTTACAGGACCTTTATTAGGAATTACCCAAATTCATCTATTTTTTCGTGTGTTATAACCTATATATATGGCGCCCCGGAGCACCCTAATTTTTTTTCCTCAAAAAACTTGATGAAGACCTAAGTAATGAGTTGGGGAACCTCCACGTATACTCACACCATTTTTTTCACACCCATTTCCACTTTTACAGTCCTTCTTTTAGGAATTACCAAAATTCCTTGATTTTTCGTGTGTTATACCCATTGATCTGGCGACCCGGAGTACTCAATTTTTTTTTCTCAAAAACCTTTATGAGAACCTCCATAATGAGTTGAGGAACCACCACGTATACTAACACAATTTTTTCACGCTCATTTCCGCATTTACAGGCTTGTTTTTAGGAATTATCCAAATTCGTCTATTTTTCGTGTGATATAGCCCAATGATCTGGCGCCCTGGAGTACCCAAAATTTTTACTCTAAAAATGAGAACCTCCATAATGAGTTGGGGAACAACCACGTATACTCCTACCATTATTTTCACGCCCATTTCTGTATTTACATGCCCTTTTTTAGGAACTACCCAAATTCCTCTATTTTTCTTGTGGTATAGCCCATGCATCTGGCGCTCCGGAGTACTTAGAAATTATTTCCCAAAAAACTTTATGAGGACCTCCGTAATGATTTGGAGAACCACCACATATAGTCATATCATTTTTTCAGGCCCATTTAAGCATTTACATGCCCTTGTTTTTAGAAATTACCAAATTCCTCTATTTTTCGTATGTTATTGCCCATGTATCTAGCGCCCTGGAGCACACAATTTTTTTTCTTAAACAACTTTATGAGGACCTCCGTAAAGAGTTGGGAACCACCTCGTATACTCATACCATTTTTTTTCACGCCCATTTCTGCATTTACAAGCCTTCTTTTAGGAAGTACCCAAATTCCTCTATTTTTTTGTGTGTTATAGCCCTTGGATCTGGCAGCTTAGAGCACCCAATTTTTTTTCTCAAAAAACTTTATGAGAACCTCCGTAATGAGTTGGAGAACCACCACATATACTAACACAATTATTTTCACGGCCATTTCCACATTTACAGGCCATTTTTAGGAATTACCCAAATTTCTCTATTTTTCGTGTGTTATAACCCATGGATCTGGCGGCCCAGAGCATCCAACATTTTTTCTCAAAAAACATAATGAGGATCTCCGTAATGAGTTAGGGAACCATCACGTATACTCACACCATTTTTTCACGCCAATGTAACACCCATAATTTTTTTTGAGCTAAGACTCGAACCGTTCTTCGTAGTGAGTGAGATTTTACCAAGGAATTAAAAATTGCTTTAGTGTTAAGGTCACTAGATGTAGCACCTTCAGTTCCAAGAAGAACTATAGAGAGTTCATTCAAGTCATTCCTAAGTTTCTTTAAGTTTTGGGTCAATTTCAAATGACCAAGGATGATTTAGGAGACCCATAAGATATTAAATTAAAGCCCTTCGAGTCCTCCTTCCAACGCCACCGAGTTTGCTAAGTTTTGAGTTCGGATGAGTTTTGAAGTCAGGCTGTCCAAATAATGAAAGTTACCCGAAAATAGGAAGGGGTATTTTGGTCTTTTTCCTTACCCAAACACAGTTCAGTTTTATAATCCTAATATACGCCTAGATTTTTAGTTGAGAGTTCAAGAAGAGAAAATAAGAGAAAAAAGGAGAGGATCAAAGCGTTCGTCGAGAGTCTTGCGTTCTCTTGTGGATTTTCGCCATGGGTTTTATCCCTAAGAGGTATGTAAGCTTTCATAGTGTTGGGTTTGTTCACCCACACGACAATTATGTTAATTTCAACGCGTTAAATTCGTTCTAGAAAGATGAAGGTTTGATGTTCTTGAATTGTGTTCTTGCAATTGGCTTTCGTTTTTGAGTTAAGATGAGATTGATGAGTTCTTGAGGAAATCGAGTTGATTTTAGAGTTGTGATTGATTAGATTCTTGGGTACATGTATTGGGTATTTGAATCTAAAGAGAAATTGAGAAAAAGAAACGAATTTAGGCGAATTGGGTTTAGAAAACGAGGAAGAAAAAGTCGGACAAGGAACAGGTAGCAGGTCCGCGTCGCGGACCTGTTCCTTCGGTGTGAAAATTTTCTCTCCGCATCGCGGAGAAGTCGCGGACTCTAATGTTTCCAAAGTTATTTCGACCAAACATTTTAATTCATCTCCGCATACTTGCTCCCCAAACAGTGTTTTTCAATCGTTTTTCATGTTTAACTATCAAAAAACACTCTTAAACATCCCGAGATCTTTCCTATCACAAATCACAACCTTGAATTCATAAATCAAATGCAAGGTAGAGTTGAGAGTCAAGTTTTGAGAGTTCTTTCAAATATTTTTGAGAAAGTCCCTTTGAGTCTTTTTGAGGAGTCTCCCACAGTTTCTAATAACTTGTTTCAAGACTCGAGCAAGTGAGTATGAGAGTGGGGAGAATGCATTCATGAGTCTATTTTGTCATCACGATATCCTTCATATCATGTACCATAACTCTTGAATTCATAATTCACATTCAAGAGAGAGTTAAGAGTAGAGTTCAAGGAAGCCTTTGAGTTCAATTGTGAATCCTTTGAGATCCATCATCGATTTGAGTTAAGTTTTGAAGAAGTAAGTATGAGAATGAGAAGAGTCGTATACTTGAGTTCCATAATTTTCTTTAGACCCTCGAGTCGAGTCGTTCATGCCCATAAATTTCGCATGCACTCCATAATTTGAGTATCTTTGGGAGGAGTAGTATCTTCAAGTTTTGAGTTCCTAATCCCCTTTGAGATTATATTTCTAATCATGGGACTATTACATGTTACCCATGAAGTCTTTGAGTTGAATTGTTCATGCCCATAATTCCGCATGAACCCTATATGTCGAACAATCTTGAGATGAGCAGTATCTTTGAGTCCTTGAGTTGAGTAGTTCATGCTCATAATTCCGCATGAACCCTCTGAGTTGAGCATTCTTGAAATGAGTAGTATTATTGAAGTTCTTGAGTTTCAAGTATTGAGTTCTATCTATGGTTATTGAAAACCTTGCATTGAGTCGTTCACGTCCATAATTCGGTATGAATCATATTTTAAGAAGTCTTTTACTAAACGTTTTAACTTTGTTTTAAGACTCAAGCTTTGAGTTGAGTAAAGAGTAAGAGTAAAGTTCATTTCTTAAAATGATATATGGGAACTAAGTATTCCCAAGAGTAAATGTTTTTCACATTTAAAAGAGGAGGAAACTGAGATTTCCAAAAGAGTTTTGAGCAGTTTGAGTAACATCTCTTTTTAGAGAAAGATTTTGAGTAATAATCTCAAACCACAGAAAGAGTTATGTTTTTAAACATATGAGCTTAGTATTTTGGGAGTAGTATCGAGCACTAATATTGGGACAAGTTTGGGTTCAGATAACTCACGTCTCCATAAACCATGTAGCCATCATGGGTAGAAAGGATCATACTTTTTAGATGAATCCTTAGTGCTTTTTAGTATAGACTAGTGGATCCACTTAGTTAAGGCATTATATATGATGACAAAGTATAGGACAGTTCTGGCAGCATGGGCGTAAGATGTTGTATCATCACTTAGGCTCATGTGGTGGTTGTCGGTTAGAGAAACTCCCACAGAGTTATATTGTATTTTTATATACACATTAAGTATTATTGTATTTTTCAATACATTTAGTTGCTATCTTCAATTTTACAGCTTTTCATTTATATTGCATCTTTTACTATTGCTTTATCCTTGAGTATCATGAGTTGAGTCTTACGAGTTGAGTATCTTGAGTTGAACTGTGCTTCATTGAGTATCTTGAGTTGAACTGTGCTTCATTGAGTCTAGTACCTTATTGTTGAGTTGAGTCCCTATTTCACTGAGTTGAGAACCTTATTGCTGAGTTGAGTATCTTATCCTTGAGTACTTCTGAGTTGAGTAAGTTTGAGTAGTTTTGAGTATCCTTGAGTTGAGTAAATTTGAGAAGAGGTAAGTATGTTTCCCCTTTTATCAAGTTTCAAGCTTATGTTATGCTTTATAATTCCCTTTACATGCTCGTACATTCCATGTACTGAGCCATTTGACCTGCATCCTTTCATGATACAGATTCAGGTATTCAGGATCATCAACAGGAGCTTTGTTGATACCACATGGAGATCTAGTTAGCTATGGTGAGCCTCCTTGCTTCGGGAGGATTTCAGTTACTTTTCAGTTATATCAGATGTTAGGATGTCGTGGGTCTTGTCCCGACTTTGTTCTTTGTCACTTAGAAGCTTCATAGATAGATAGTAGAGTTTGAGAAGTCTGTTTCATTCATCTTACTAAATGTATTAAAGACTTGAGTTGCCTATTGTTGGCTAGTAGAATATTCTATTTTTATTCAGAGTTATTTATTTGAGTTAAAGATTTGTAAGTTTCAGGAATTTTATTCTGTTTTAAGCTTTGTATGCTTAAGTTAGTCTTCCGCTTGAAGTCAACCAAGATGAGGGTTCGCTTAGGGACCAGTAATGGTTCTCGAGTGCCGGCCACATCCAGGGTGTAGGCTCAGGCCGTGACAGTCAATTTCCGCATTTACAGTTTTTTTTAGGTATTACCCAAATTCCTTTATTTTTTGTGTGTTATAGCCCATGGATTTTGCGCCCCTGTCACGACCCAGACCTGTAACATCTCGCAAATTGAAATAGCTAGGAAGAAACTGAGTACTAGAAATAGTCATTTTTGGAAAGAATGAAGAATCTGGAAAATTGTTTAAGTTAAGAAAAGCGAGTTTTTGGTCAACTTCAAATGACCATAACTCCTAGCTCAGGATGAGTTAGGTGTAGATCCAGATATGGTTGGAAATATCTTGGAATGGTCTTTCCAACGCCGCCAAGTTTGCGCAATTCCGAGTTTGTATGATTAAGTTATACCCTTTGGAAGTAGGGCTGTTGGATTAAGGAAATGTCCAATTCGGATTTTTAAAGGGTATTTTAGTCTTTTCATGGCCCTATTATTTTAATCCATTTTTAGGAGTTTAATATGGGTCAAATCAGATTTTAGTCAGTTTTAGAATTTGGAATTTCATGCTAGGGCTAAGGAGAAGAGAAAAGAAGAAGGAGAAAGGGCAAGATTCTTCAAGATTGATCAAGATAGTTGGGATTTTCGCCAAGGATTTATTCCTACCAGGTATGTGAGGCTTCCATAACGTTGGGA
>NW_006240000.1:0-4597 GCF_000226075.1 Solanum tuberosum
GTAAATATTCTATTTTGGGACTCGAGTTGCCTTTTTGACCAAATTTTATCAGTTAGGTTGTTTTATAACCTTGCATTGCATTGAGTTATTCTGTTGAGTTAGGTTTCCGCTGAGTTAAGAAAGCCAAGCCAAGGGTTTTCTTGGGGGCCAGCAATGGTCTTCGAGTGCCAGCCACGTCCAGGGTGTAGGCTCGGGGCATGACAGACACATTCTTATCACACAATACACATATGCAAATCTTTTTTTCATCCATACTTTAGACTTTGTTTTTTTAAAAATGACTTGTGTATTAATCCTCACTTGTACATCTTCCTTAAAAGCTATGTCATTGAACTTGCATTCGAAGTACTCGATCTCTTTTAGTCCTAGTCAAGATGATCCCTTTAAACTCTAGGGTTTGTCTTCAATCGTCCAGCCTATTGTTAACCTTGTCATGTGTCTCGTCAATCAATACTATGTCATCTGTAAATAGTATACAACATGACACCCTTATTTGAATATGTCGCGCCACCAGATCCATCATTAATGCAAATGAAAAACGGGGTACGCGTTTATCCCTGGTGCAATCTCATATGGACTTGAAAGTGTTTTTAGTCTTCGCATACTATTCTCACTTGATCTTGGCTCCATTGTACATGTTATTTATTGTTCTAATATAGTCTGCATGTATATCTTCAGCTTCTAAACATCTCCATCAAATTATGTTACGTCCACTTCATCATATATTTTTTCTAGGTCAATAAACTCCATACATTTATAATGCTTCACCAATCTTTATATAAGATAAATAACTTTTGTAGTTGATGAACCAATAAGTGAGCGAGGAATATATATACGTCAAATCATAAATATTAAAGTTATTTTTCTTCATTTATTTTATTTTTTTGGGAAAAAAAGCCCACGGAATAGCCTAGTGATTGAGGTAGAAAGTCACTTGACATGAGGAAACATTATTAAAAAAAGTGAGTCAAATTGAGAGAATACCAAAAGTCTACAAAAGCCTTCTTGACTTTGATGGAGCTGTCTGTAACTGTTAATTCATTATATTCTTTATCAGCCCCATTTTACGTGATACCATTCGAATTTTGAGATTCAGACAAGTCTATTTTTGACCGAAAATGTTCGTAGATTTTTTAAACATTTTGAATTATCAATTATAGTGACTTATAATACTTTTTACGTAGTTTACAAATATATAAATTTTATTTCAAAAAAATTGAAGATTCCATGCGTAAATTTCATATCAAACTTAAATTGTTTGACTCTCGAAAAAGAAAAAAGTTTCACATAAATTGAGACATAGGAAGTAGTATATATTATTCTCTTTTATTTAATTTATGTATCTTATTTTAACGTGATATGAAATTTGATAAAGTAAAAAATAATTTTGAATTTTATAATTTTAGGTTAAAAATATATATTAAAATGTTTTTTATTTTATAATCTTAAACATGTTATTTCCTCCGTTTCAATTTGTTTGAACTATATTTTTCTTTTAATTCATTTAAAAAAGAATGATCCTTTCTCTTTCCAGCAATTTTTAATTCTATTGTTTTCACATAATATATTTAAGATTACAAAATAAAAAAGTAGTATCTTCAATTTAAAATCATAAGATTTGAAATTTTTGTTTATTTTCTTAAATTTTGTATAGGTCAAATGAATTGAAATAAGGAAGTATATGAAAATCAAAATTAAAAATATTACTAATAAATAAGAAAAGAAATATACTAATTTATAGTCACTTTTGTGAGTATGACTTCTGACTATCAAACTTGCTTTTATATTGGTCCAACACTTGTTATGATGCTCCCTTTGAATGGTCCATTCAACCAGATTCCATACTTCAAACGTCCATTGACTATGCAAAATCTAATTAATATAGTCAATCAATCTATTGTAGTTTCAATTAAAATGATCATCAAAACTAATTAGATAAAGTTGGATGACCCTGAAAGTCAATCAAGTAAAATTGGATGACTTTTGACAAATAAAATAAAATTGAGTAACTTTTTTGATTAATTAATTTGAATTGAGTGATCGTTCATACATTTTAACTCATCAAACATTTCTCGAATATGTAAAAATGTAATCTTAATAAAATTGCATGTTTTTTAAATATATATTAGATAGTCAACACATGCAAATTGAAGAAGATCTAATTGGACAGGTTAATTGGAATTGTGCTCATTTGACTACAAGGAAGACTCAGAACGATTCTAGAGTAAAAAGACAATAAAATTGATCAAAAATTTTAAAAGGGTCAACAGTCTTAGGATAAAACAAAAAGGGTAAAATTGTTGATACGCCGCTTACGACTTCAAGTTATGGGATACGACGCATGATGTCATGAACCTTACTAGGCTCAGGGCAGCTATTGTCTTACAAGATTCAAGCCGTCATGTGCCTTCCCTTTTAAAAAGAGGTTGACTTAAAAAAAAAGAATTTTAATATTGTAGTTATTTTAACATTTTAGTTATGTTAACATTTTTCAATTTCATTCTTGTTATTTTGCCCCTTGTTTGGATGATTGTGTTGTATTGTTAATCTAAACACAATGTTTGTTTTTATTGTTATTTAAATTCAATTCTATTGTATTTAAGAACATTGCAGTGTTTGTTTTGAACATTCTTTCCAATTTATTTTTACAACGCCTTAATTATTTAATTCTTACAATTTATAGTAGTTACGATAGTCAGTGATATAATTTGTGTTGTCCTTTTCTTTAATTGATTTGTGAATATATAATGGTATATAGGAGTAAGGTTTGAATTTGATGTGGATCAATTTTTATGTAAAAATGTGATGGTGAATTTCTAAGCAACAAGTCATAGTTATCGTCAGGATTTGGTCACATCACCATCTGCTGATAGACAGAGTATAGTCACCAAAACTTAATGTTACCATGTAAAACTCTTTGTGGTGACATAGTAATGTCTGGGTGATGTGGCTCAACAAGTTCATTATGGAAAATAGTTAACTATCATTCAATTTTTGCATCAATTATCTTGATATAATAAATTTGGCAGAACCTTATTTCTTTGTTGTTTGTCGTTGATTGGATCTCTAGAATGACCAGGGTCGCATTGTGTTGGCCATTTCTTATCTTGTGCTAATATTTTTACTAGATTAATATGATTTGAGGCTAGGCCAACATCACACATCTTCATTAATAACATTTAACGTCCATTCTGAAATACAACAATTAAAAAATATGAAGTAGAATTTTTTTGCAGTGCTCGGTGTTTGCATTGCTTTATCTACTTGCTACTGGTATTTGGTTTGATCGTGGTGTTATTGCAGCTCTTAAAATGTGGATTCATCTTTGTCAAGATATGTTGGATTTTCCATGAGATTAGGAATATGCTAAGGCACATAATAGGTTGTGTCACGATCCGATTTCTCAAGTCATGATGGCACCTACTCTAACCCACCAGTAGGTAAGCCAACCCGTAACCCGGAACAACAAGTAATGGGTCTGAGGGTAGAAACTAAACAAGAGTAGACAAATAACAATATAAACAGGCGGAAGCAAACCAAAAACATATATACAAATAAAGATCTCTCCCAGAACCTGGAAGTCACTAGTACAGAGCTACTAACAAAATGAGTACAAGTCCCAAAAGTGGACAACAGAGACTGGACTGTCTCGAAAGGTAAAAGACAAGTCTATATATACAGATGGAGACTGAAATAGTACAAAACGCCGTGTGCTCACCCCCGTCTCCGGATTAGACTGCTCCAAGCTCGATCAACGAAGGCTACTAGTGCCCGAACCTACATCATGAAATAGATGCAGAGCGTAGCATGAGTACCAAAATAGCTGGTACCCAGTAGGCATCATAGACCGACTGAACTTGAAAAGTAAAGGCAGTATGAAAAGAAGGAATAACACAAACCGAAGTCAAGAACTAAAATCTAACTAACAATGGAATGCACACGAGTGTACAAAGAACTAACTAAAGTAATCTATAAGCTAACTACACCTAACTGGGCCCCCATAAGCCCAGAAGGTACACTCTTGCGCAAGTTAAATAAAAACCCGAACGGACCCCCATAAGCCCGACGAGTACACATAATAACTATAACTAAAGAGAATTGCATAAAAGAACCCATGAACGAAGAACATCGAACCAGAACCTCAACCCTAATTAGTAGAATCTGACAGTACGGAGGCCGAACCTCGAACCGGATGCTCCCCAGAAGTACCCAAGTAACCAATCACAAGTAACAAGTATAAGAGGCCAGAACTCTAACCGGATGCTCTATATAAATATCTGGGCAATATAGGTCGGAACTCTAACCGGATGCTCTATAAAGGTGCCAACGTAGCTGTTGAAAGAGTCCCAATCGATCCATACTCATAAATGTCCGTGAAACGCCGTCCACACATAGCCAATCAATGAAAGTCCTTGGAACCAAATTCAAATCGCGAAGTAGAACTAGTGTTGCTGATGTAACTCGTGAAGCCGTAACATCGGGGAAAATAAGGATAACTATAGTCGGACAAAGAGTATCGCCTAACTAAGGCCCAAACTATCAGACTCAAGTCTGCTACACCAGTCTACAGGGATCTAAGCCGGCCGAGCGACGTCGG
>NW_006240000.1:4845-5052 GCF_000226075.1 Solanum tuberosum
AGAGAGGGAAACCGTAGCCTACCTGTAGGCCGATCACACGCGCTCCAAAATCACTCCTTCGGAGCTTTCCCTTTATGAACGGTCTCAAAACGCTTCCCCGCTATCAAAAATAGTATCACAACGTTAATACGGTCGTTTAGACACCAAAATCATAACAAACAGAGACGGGTCAATTTTGGAGTCAAAACGGGAATCGTGGGACCCGCG
>NW_006240000.1:5323-20701 GCF_000226075.1 Solanum tuberosum
ATACAAGTAGTGCCTCCAAATCTTAAGCGCGAAAACTACCGCCGCCAACTCCAAGTCCAATTCCGAGCTAAAATGAGTGAGATATGATCAAAACAATAATGCCAAAAACCACAGCTCGAAAAAGGGTTCTGCAGTCAGGTTAATTGCAAAATTTACCTCAAACGGAGACCCCAAATCACTATCCGATCTCACCAACGCGTTGTCCTCAAAAAATCTCACAACTTTTCCTGTTGGATCGCCCAAATCGGTTGAGAGATGAGAGAATTATGAGGGTTTGAAATTTGGGAAATGTTGCTGATTTTCTGCAATTTATTGCAGAAAATCAGCAACATTTCGAAAACTTGAAATTCCGATGGGGTGCTCCTATCTCGTTCGGAACCCCGTGCACGCAAACGAGATATGCAACCATACCAAATTCGATATTCCAGACTCAACGGCGTAGTCGAAATTTCCATTAGAGGTCATTTCTATAAAAAGTGGGTCCCACTTCCAAAAGCCATTTTTAAGTCAAAATCCACAAAGGGCTCGGATAGCTATCGAAACCTCCAGACACAAAAGAAGGGTCAATCTAGACCAAACTCGACATTCCGGAGCTAACCACGCTGACGGAATTCTCATCCGAGCGCGTTTACTCAGAATGTTGACCAAAGTCAAACTAAGGCTAAATTTCAAAGGCTAAAACGCCTAATCGCACCGACTCACACTGAAAACCTCGAGAGTCATGTCGACCATGCTACTAGCCTAAAATGACCCTTCCGGAGCTGATGAAATCGTCAGAATTGGATTCCGATGTCATTTTCTTGAACTTTTGATCGAAAATGATCGTTCAAGGTTCATAAGCTCCAAAACACAAAAACTCGCACCAAGACCAAATGAACGACCAGGTGACCGAACTGTCAGTCCCAGCAAGTCATAAATGACTTGGGGTCGCTATAGGAACGCTCTAAACGACACACAGAAGGCAAGACGCAGAAATGACCATGAGGGTCATTACAGCTTGCTTTTAAATACTCTAGTAATTTATTAGGCTTCCATTGTCTGGCATATTTCTGATGTTGTAGTTTCGAAAGTGCCAAGACAGTTTGTTGATCTTAGTAGGTGCAGCGAAAGGAGGTATTGGTTAGGCGTCATGATCGGCGACGTCAAGATTAGGTGTCAAACATTCAATTGGGAGTCAGATGAATCTGCATGATTGAAGAACTAGACACATAAATTATATTTAGAACAGAGTTGAAAAACTTTTATTTCATTGTCTAAATTCAACTAGTAATAATAATTATTATTTTCATTTTCAAAAGAATGGAAAGACTCCTCTAGTGTTATATTAATAAATAAAATTCATTTTTTTTAAATGAATACTTTATTATATCATTTTGTTATTTATTTTTTTAATTGTTGTTGCAGCTTGTGGAGAAGTGACGGAATCAAAATTGACGGGGCCCTGAATTATTAGTTGTTTCCCTTGTAAAAATTTATTTATATATTTAAGTGAAATGATATTTCACTATTTTGAATGATATTGTTGAAATTTATTAAATCTCTTCTCTAATATATTGTATTTTTAGCACAATTTAAGATATTTTGCTATAATTGTCTATACATTTCATTTCAAAAATGAATTTTTAGCTAATTGTATGAAATTTTGCGGCTAACAATATTTGTGGCAGAATTTTCATTCCGTAGATATAATAATTGCCACGCAAATAGTAATGTATATATATTTTCATTTTCAAGGCAATTGAAGAAAATATTTTGCTACAATTTATATCTTGTGACTATAAAGTATATACTTTTAGCCATGAAATTTTGAATTTAGCTAGACATATACTCCTATATATAATTGCAACGTATTAAGAGCATGGCTAAAATATTTCACTTTTCGTAGCAAATAATGATTTTTTAGCTATAGTGATATCTATTTCATGGCTATAGGTATGAATGTTTAGTAACAATATAAAAGTATTTGTGGCAAATACTTTAATTCATAGCTATGAATATTTTAATTTGTGACTAAATAGGAGTACTATTGCCACTAGACTAAACCATAGAAATACCCATAAAATTAAAGTTTGCATGGCAAATAAATTAACTTTTTTTGCAACAATACAACACCTTGTGGCTATATATAAAGATAGCTACAAATTTTATTAATTGTGGCACAAGAATTAAATTACTTGCTATAAGTATATTATTTGTGGCAAAACCTTTTTTACATCACAGCTACACCATAATTTTTTTGTAGCAATAAGTATAAGTACTTTGCCACAGGCCATGTAAAGTTTGTAGCTAACTATTAGCCACGCTACATCTTGCTACGAATGCTACATAAAAAAATATTGTAGCTAAAGTGTTTAGCCAGGGAAAATTTAATATTTAGCTACAAAACGATAAGAACTTTGACTAACATTTTATGATGTATTTTTTTATCATATTGATATGCAAAAAAATTGTAATTTATGTAGTTTTTGTATAATTTTTAAATCTAAAATTTTAGTTTAAAATATCGAATTAATTTTGAAAATAATCATATTAACGTTCGAAAAACGCATCATGACAACTAAAAATAGACAAAGAAAGAATTATAATAGTCAAATTATTAAACTATTATTTGAAGCATTAAAATAATTACTTAAATTTTACTTACTATACTTTAAAACGATAAAAGTATAAAATTATTTTAGTGTAACTATATATTACGTACGTGTTAATTGGTAAAAGCATATAAAAAAAAATTCCAATCAACAAAAAAAAGTCTCTATATATAAGCAAGGGGGAGTATTCATTTTCTTTCTACAATATCTTCAAGTCTCTATATATAAGCAAGGTGGAGTATTCATTTTCTTTCTACAATATCTTCACTCGCTCTCCTCTTCTTCTTCTTTCTTCTTTCTTTTCCTCAACAAAAAAATAAAAACACTCTGTTTCTTTTCTTTTGGATAAAAATGGGGACGAATTTTAATGGTGAACAACTCATCTAGTATCTTGTCAAATCTTTTACTTGTGAGCGTTATGACGACCAAGAAATTGGATTTACTGACTTGTATGGCGATGAGAAGCTATCTGAGTTATTCGGGACATATACTGATTATTTTTTTTGGTAAATAAACATTTTTATTAACCAAAATGAGAAATACAAAACATTGAAAAAAAAACTCAGCCTGGACTGTATACTTCCAGCATCAAAACAATCTATCTATTCCTAGCCATTGATCACCCTATCCCTTCCACATCAGAAATTAATTACACAGGGTACCAATCTAGCAGCTGCAATTTCAGCTTCGTTCCCCCTCTTATGTGAACTTCTTGGATAATCTTTCTGACTAGAACATCACAACTTCTTATAATCTTCTGAAAAGTCCTCTGGTTCCTCTCCTGCCAGATGTAATACACACTAGCTGCAAGAGATATGCGAAATATTTCAGCTTCTCTTTGTACTGGTCTTTGTTCCTCATGCCACCCTGATGCTTGCCTTTGAATAGCTTGCCACCTTAAGACCTTTTGCCAAACCTGGCCTGAGTAAGAACAGTTGAAGAATAGGTGTTCAATGTTCTCACTTTCAACATCACACAATATACACTTGGTGTTCTCCACACTGCCCCAATTAAGTAGTCTTTCCTTTGTCAGGAGCCTCCCATGTAATGTTAGGAATAGAATAAAACTCCATTTTGGGCATGCATTAGTATTGCATATCAACTTCCTCCATTCTACTTTTGGATATTCCCCTTTCATCAGTTGATATACTTGTTTAATTGAAAACTTCTCCATTTGTATCACTTGTGTTGCACCATAGTTATTCTCTTACTACTTAGGGGGACTCCAAAATATCTAAAAGGCATTGTACCTAGTGGGAATCCTAGCTCCTGCAGTATGGCCAACTGCATTTCATTTGTTACCCCTCCAAAATAAATGGAACTTTTATCCACATTTGCTTCCAGTCCAGAGGCTGCTGAAAATACTTTGAATATCTCATAAACCTGCTTGACAGATGTGATTTCACCTTTGCTGAATAAATGCAGATCATCAGCAAAATTGAGTTGTACCAGCTGTAGTTTAGCACATCTTGGGTGGTATTTGAAGCTTGGAGATTTTTTCAGCTATTTCAATAGTCTTGTGAAGTACTCCATGGCTAATACAAAGAGGTAAGGGGATAGTGGATCCCCTTGTCTTAGCCCTTTCTTTGCCTCAAATGGTGTACTGGGAAATCCATTCACCAAGACACTGTGCGTATGCATTGAATTACCCAATCCACAAAAATACTAGGAAATAACTGTTGAGTTAGCACCTATTTCAAGAACTCCCATTCCACTGAATCATATATATGCTTTCCTCAGGTCAACTTTCAGCTTCCATCTAGGTGATATCCCTTTCCTCCCATATCCCTTGACCAGCTCAGTACTTAAAATGATGTTATCATTGATCAATCTGCCAGACACATAAGCAGACTGTCCTTTATCTATTAAACTATCCATCACTCTCTGCATTCTGTTAGTCATCACTTTTGAAATGATTTTGTATACAACAGTACAACATGAGATAAGTCTATACTCTGATATTTTTGAAGGGTGCTTCACTTTGGGAATCAGTCACTGTGGTACAATTTATAGTTTTATGTAATTTCCCTGTTTCAAAGAACTCTTGGACAGCCTCAATGATCTCTTCTCCTACTATTGCCCATGTCTTCTTTAAAGAGATTGAGAATCAAAGCAAACTTGAATGAATCTTATTCAAATGTAACATCAACTTAAATACAGGTAAGATGTAACTAACTTGACAAATTCTAAGGAACTATTCTAACAACTTAATATGTAACTAAGTTGACTAAAACTAAGGAACTACTTTAACAACTTAATCTAAATCTACTCTAACAACTTGATAAGAATTAATAACAAACTAACAAACTAGTGAGTATGTCAACATTCTTGAAAAAATATGCATTAAAACCATCACAACCTGGTGCTTTATTGCCATTTATCCCCTGCAGGCAGAGCCTGTACTATTTCCTCATTTGACACAGGTGCTATCAATTGTGCTTGTTGGCCTCTATCTAATCTAGGTCCATCTTTCATTGCTTGACAATTCACAGCTGGTAGTTGAGTTGCACAAGTCCCTAATAGTTTTTTTGTAGAATCCAAGTACCTCATCTTCTATATCATTAGTGGTTGTCACTATGCTTCCATTTGCACTGATTAAGCTAGTTCTTCTGTTTTGAGCAATCCGACTTTTCAAGCTAGCATGAAAATAAGTTGTATTCCCATCTCCCAATTTCAACCATTGAACTCTAGACTTTTATCTCATGATGCTTTCTTCTACCTTCAGCCATTTCTCCAAGTTCAATTTGACCTCCCTTTCTGTTTCAATCATGCTTGAGGGTTGCCTCATAGATCTTTGTATATCTTGTAGCTGTTGCCTGTACACCTTTATTCTCTTTTCCACTCCTTGGAACTCTTTAAACCTTGCTTCACTTTCTTTAATTTCTGCTACACCCTCATCATTTTAGTTCCTCCTACACTATCCTGCCATGCTTGCTGAACTGTCTCCTGGAACTTCTCATGTTTTGCTAGGTGATTTAAAAATTTAAATGGTCTGGATCTCAACTCAACTTGTTGAACCAAATTAATATTGAGTAGTGAGTGATTAGAACAGTCAAGGTCCATATTCTACACCTCCATGTTAGGCATAGTCAGCATCCATCTTGCATTAACTAGAGCCCAATCTATTCTACTGTATGTGTGTCCATTAGTCCAGGTGTATTCTCTACCAGTGTGTTTTAGAATTGTCATACTTGTATCCCTCAAATACTCATCAAAATCTCTTATCTCTGCATCCTGCACAGGAGAACCCACCATTCTATCTTCCCCTCTGTGAAAAGTATTATAATCGCCCATAGCAACCCAAGGTGTCTGTTGGTTATTATGTATACTCCTTAATTGTTCCCACAAACTTCTTCTATCTGCTGCTACAGTGTGTAGACCATAAACAACTGTGAAGCTAAATCTTTAGGATGTGGCCTTCATGCTGGAATTTTATTTTATGCTCTAAAAGTGCTATAATACTAGCTTTAGTAGTCTTTATAAACAGTGCTACTTCTTTCTGCTTATAAGCTTTATTTAGTCCTCTAATATTCCAAGTAATTAACTTCATTTATGAGGGGGGGATTATAACTTTTCCTATGCTTTGTCTTTGCCCCTTTGTTGTTGATTTCCCTCTTGCTTCCTCCCATTTCTCTCCATTGTCCTAAACTTGTAGCTGTTCTCCTTCTTTATTTCTGTTTACCTGCAAGTTTACTATATCTTCTTCTTGCTGATTGATTTCCTGCCTTGGGCTTATCACTTCAGCTAGCCCTCTATTCTCAATAGTCTTGCTGGATTCTGCTTGTAGCTCAGCTCTCTTTTGTTGCCACTCTTCACTGCTTTATCTTTTTGTTTATGTTCTTCCCCTTTCTCCTGGCATTTGTACCCAATGATCAGACACTTAGGACAATATGTGTCGCATTAGGAGGAAGGCCAATTTTCTTCGTCACAATATCAAGGAACTGTGAAATCCTTCGCTCAAGAAGATCAAGATTTGGGTCTAGTTCCATCTGATGACTTAAAAGAATCAAATATGACTCAATTGCCTGCTGCAATTGAAGAAGAATGCTCTGTTTCTGTGGTTCATTCTGTTAGTAACTCGCAAATGTGACTGCCTGCTGCAGAAGAAGAATGCTCTGATTTTGTGGTTCATCAAGAAACTCCCTCTGTTAGTTTCGCCGCAAAAGAAGAAGAAAGCTCTGTTTCTGAGGTTCATCAAGAAACTCCCTCTGTTAGTTACATCAACTTCTTCTGATTTCTCTCACATTTCTTGTTCATGTGTATTCTCTCCACTGCTATCTGTAGGAGAATTTAGTTGCAGCTACACTTACTTTAGTATTTTCGGTTTCACAACTTTGACCTTTTCATCATTTTTCAGTTAGTTGCGTGAAACTGTAATGGCAAGTTCCAAGTCTTAATACAGGTTTTCATCTACAAATTGAACTTCAAATACTCTGTGTTCAACTCAAATATTGTCCCTGAGCCTATCGTAATCACCCCTCCCCAAAACTGCTACAGCGTTTTATGTGTCTTTAAAACATTTATACCACTAAGTCTAACAATAATGAATAATGCAAAGAAAATTGAAGTTTGGAAATTTGATGAGTTGTGGTGAATGTAAACTAGAATGGAAGCAGTGAGGAAATGAAGTCTTGTTAGACAAAACTATGAGTGAGGTGATCAACTGTTGCTGAAACTTATAATCACCAAGTCTAACTCCAAAGGGATGAGGTCCATGATGTACATAAAAAATCCATCTTCTTTTTTTGGGATAACAGTGGTGTCCGAGTCCGAACCAGCTTACATGACTATTCTATTAGATGGAAAGATATAACTGCGCCCTGTGAATGACACGTTTAATGATTTTGCTATACGTACACCAATACTAATGTAGTCATATCCTTTTGTCAATGTGTGTGTGTGTAAGCTACGAGGAAACAAATACTTAAATGCAATTAGCAACTTAGATATGAGATTAAACTCTACTGCCCTTAATTATATGAAGTTAATAGTCACATGTTCTGTTAAAAGGTATATTTATGTATTATGTCATACATATATATATAAGAGTCGTCTTATGCCCTCCAACTTTGAGCTGAAAGGTAACAGAAGAAATTAGTGGATTGATTATCAGGTGACGCTTTTACATTGATCACCCCAGGACGGATTCGCTATAGCCTATATATAAGAGTCGTCTTAAAAACAAGTTACGGTGATAGTCACACAAAATCAGTGACTTGTTGTGTAGAAATTCAACATCATATTTTTACATTCAAATCTTGCTACTATATACCATTATCCACAAATCAAACAGAAACAATGACAATAATATTCTTCAATTAATACTACTACAAATTGCTGCCTATAGTTGGAATTTGTCAATCCCATGAAATCTTCAAGGAAACTAAACTTTCCACATACAAAGTCTTCATTCTCCCAAAATAAGGAACTTGTGTCGATCTAAATTCAATATATTCATTTTTTCGCAGGTCATACTCAATAAAAGAATCATCATGCTTTCTCCATAGTATGTTCCCGTTCTCCTTAACAAATAGGAAGATACCTGCTGGTTCAAGATATGACCATATAGGCATTCCAACGAGTGAGTGTAAAGTAGGAAACTTGTTGATACAATTCCACCTATCTTTCTCCAACGATCAAATCAAATTTTCCTCGCCAACAGTTGTAAAAACACAGACGCCATCACCCAATGCATGTAATTTCGGCCTTTCCCCATATGTGCTTGGCACTGGCGTTACAATAAATTTTTCATCTGCTAGATGTGACTTGATGAAGTCGGCATCATCAACACAACAATGCCATGATTTGCAGCAACTTTTGAATCGTGAAAAAGATTTCACAGGAAGCTTTAAGAAGATCGAGTTGACAATATCTCCAGGCAAATAGGGGATTTTTGAGCGGCCGTCCATGTTGCTGATAGGTTTTTTTTATTTTTTATTACGATTGCTTTATAATAAGCCTGATGCTATACAATTTAAGCCTTATTTAACTCCAACTCTAATTTGATGCTATACAATTTAAGCCTTATTCAACTCTAACTCTAATATAAAGAGACTGTAACTCTAATTTAAAGCGGCTCTCCAAGTAGTAGAAGGTAAGTTGGACTCTACAATCAACCTTTATTATACTAGCCAAATTATGAGCTTGTTTACCAAAAATACATTTTATTTTTTTCCATTCCTCGGTCATGCATATTTTACTTCATCAATATTATTGAAGCAAAGAACAACATATAATATAATAAAATTGACAAGTTCCATAGTTGATCCATTGTTCATTTTGAGATCAAGAAACTCTTTTAAACAACTAATTAATGTAATAAAATTATGAACAATGACCAATCTTTATGCTGACAATTTTCTTTCAATTGAAAAAGATTAAGTTATAGTCTTTCAAAGTAAAACATTTGATTTTTTTTAATAGCCATTATAATTGCAAAGTTCTAAAGTTCAAACACACGTCTAAGCTTCAAATAACTTGAAGCTGTAAACAAACAAAAAAAACTAATTGTATTCCCCTGTTATCTAATGGGTTACCGCTCAAATATCCCGAATTTGCCTATTAATATTGTGAACTCCATCCTACTAGAACTTCCTGTCAAATGTCATTTACGGTTCATATTACATGCAAATCATGATGTTGTTCCATTTGTTGCTTAATTTACATGATTCTTTCAGTATAGATATGGTATGGGGTTGTCACGACCTGATCCTATCCTGGACGTGGCCGGTACTCAAGAACCATTGTTGGTCCCCAAGCCGAATTCTCATCCTGGCTGACTACAAGCGGAAGACTAACTCAAGCATACATAAGCATCAAATTGAAAGAAACGTTTAAAAACAACGTACTAAATATCAAAACTTTGCTGAATATACTGAGTATGAATCATAAGTTTAAATAAAACATCTGAAAACTGAATGACTCTCCAAAACTGTCTATCTATGAAGTCTTTACTATATATAGATGAGTCACGAGTGTTGGTACAAGACCTGCGACTACTCAAAATGCTATTAATATAACAACTCATAAAACTGGGTCCTCCGGAAGCAAGGAGACCTCACTCGAAAGCTAACGAGTGGATTAAGTGATCTCAACAGACTCTTGTTGAGGATCCTAAGAACCTGTTGTTAGGAAAAGCTATAATTGTATAGTAATCAGAAAATATATTCTTTCTTAGGATAGGACTGATTTACAGAATATACATTTATAACCATATATACTCTTTCCTAGAATATAACTCTAACCCTCCAATTGTATAGCTATAAATATTTTCTTTCTACAGTATTATTGATGAATAGAGAAAACTATTTTTCAGAATATCTTTTGTCTCTCTAGCATGGTATCAAGAGCCATTGTTTAAAAAAAATCGTGCTCTTTTCTTTCTCTACACAGGTACCTTGTTACCTTCTTGCGCTCCATTTGTCTCTTTGTTTTCTATACACAGGCATCTGTCCCTTTTTTTCTCTTTCTCTCTTGTATTTTGTCTCCTCAATGAATTCACAATCATCCTCGCACGATTTGCTCTCCATAAAATTGGATGGTTCCAATTTTTCTCTATGGGAATTCCACTTTGTAATTTTTGTTCAAGGAAAGGGCCTTTTTGGGTGGTTAGATGGTTCTGCTGGTCTGCCAACAGATGAAAAAGAGTTGGATCGCTGGAATTTGAGTAATGCAAAGGTAATCACTTGGATGCTGAATTTGATACATACTGACATCGCTATGGGACTTAGACCATTTAGTTTAGCTTCAAAGATGTGGCTCCACCTGCAAAACGTCTACCAATAAAGCAATCTAGCACGAGAGTTTGAAGTGGAACGCAACATTGCTGAATATATACAAGGGGACAAGAATGTTCGTTCCTTTTATGCTGACTTGTAGTTGCTTTGGTCAGAACAGGATCAAATTTTTGGGCGAAATATGTCTACCGCAGGGCTCAAGGAAATGTTGGGAGAATGACAAAGGACAAGGATGGTACAGTTCCTGATGAAACTCCGACCTGAATTCGAGTCGATTCGTGGCAGTTTGTTGAACAGAGAAGTCACACCTGCTCTTGATGTTGTGTTGGCAGTCGTCTTGCGTGAAGAGACCAGTCTTGGAACTCAGGCGGCCATTGAGTCGATGCCATTACCCGTTGTTGCATTACTTGCACAAAAATCAACTATCGGTACTTCATCAGGAAATACTAAGAGAAGTGTCCAGTGCTATGAATGCAACAACTTGAGCACATAGCAGCCAATTGTCCTAAGAAGAATTAATTTTGTGCTTACTGTAAGATTACTGGCCATCATATTTCATACTGTCGTCGTCGTCCAATCTTTCACGGCCTGCTCACCAAGCATACCAGACGAATGTCACTAAATCGGCTGGTTCTTTCCCTTCTGGACATGATCTTGAAAGGCTGATTCGAGATTCTACAGAAGCTGCCCTTCCCGGAGCCATCTCAAGTGCACTCTCGGCATCCTCAGGTACAAGTAATTTTATTAAATCTACTTGGCATCTAGATTCAGGTGCTTCCAATCATATGACCGGAGATCTGTCCCAATTTTCTTCATTATATAATGATGTTTCTAAACATGTTCTTCATACGGCAAACGGGCATACATTGCCCATTTCGGGTATTGGTTATGTTGGAAATTTGTCTAACGTTCTTTATGTACCTAATTTGTAGGCTAATTTGGTTTCGGTAGGTCAGCTAGTTGATCAAAATCATGTTGTAAAATTCTCATCCAATGATTGTGTTGTTCAGAATCTGAAAACCGGGATGACCATGGCCAAGGGGCGTAGAGTTGGCGGAATGTTTCTTCTAGAGTCGGTTCATCATCATTTGCATAATTATTTTCTTTCAGTTTCTGCCGCGAATGTTACTCGCTCGAATAAGTTGCTCACTCTTTGGCATAATAGGATGGGTTATCCTCGTTCCTCTCGACTTCAGCATATGCTCAAATCATGTATTCCAGCAACACGTGGCATTCATTCAAGTCTCCCTTTGACATGTTCTAATTGTGCCGGTTCGAAAAGTCACAAGCTCCCTTTTCCATCATGTTCATCTTCTTATGACGGTCTATTTGATTTGGTGCATAGTGATGTTTAGGGTCCTTCTCCTCCGTTGTCAAGGATGTGATATAAGTACTTTGTCTTATTTATTGATCACGTATCTCGATACACATGAGTGTTTTTTATTCGAAGTAAATCTGAGGTTTCGACTCTTATTATGAATTTTTTTGAGTATGTGTATACACAGTTTCATAAAACTATAAAAATATTTTGTTATGATTTTGGAGGAGAGTACACTAAGACTAATCTTATTGAGTTTTTAAAAAACAAAGGAATTATTTATCAACGAACTTGTCCTCATACTCCAGAACAAAATGGAGTCATAGAAAAGAAGAATTGGCATGTTTTGGAAACTACATTGGCTTTGTTGGGCAAATCTAATATGCCTAAGAGTTTCTGGCCTGAAGAAGTACATACTTTTGTCTATTTGATTAATAGAAAAACTTCCCCAGTCATTGCTAATGAGACACCGTACTTCAAATTATTTCATAAGAAGCCTGATTATTCTCACTTGCGAGTTTTTGGTTGTGTTTGCTTTGTCCATCTTCCAGCATATGAACGACAAAACCTTTCAGCAAAGGCAGCACAATGTATTTTTGTGGGCTATAGTAACGTACAAAAGGGGTATCTATGTTATGATGCATCTCGTCGCCAGCTTCGTGACATGTTATTTTTTTAGGGTCAATTTTCTTACAAACACTACTCTAAACATACTTCAAAATCTGTTTCCTTTTTGTATAAGTTTGATGATGATGTGGTAGCTACTGATCCTCCGGAGCAGCCCATTAACTATGATCATGATGATCTCCAGCCGTCCTATTCTTTAGTTATTGACACTACATACACATCCTCATCTTCTGAAGAGGAATCGTCTCATCCAGTTACTCCCCCACGCTGATCTAGTTGGACAGATAGCCATGCTCCTGAATGGCTCGGTTACTCTCCATGGAAATTTGGTAAGTCTTATGCCATGCATACCACACTACATTCTGTTGATGTACCTACATCTTACTCTCAGGCTTCTACAAAAACTTGTTGGAAAGAGGCCATGTCAAAAGAGCTTCGATTATTGAATGAAAATTCTACTTGGGAATTTGTTGATAAATCAATAGCTGGAGTTCTCTTTGGAAGTAAGTGGGTGTATTCCATTAAACTTAAGGCAGATGGTACAATTGATCGCTACAAAGCTCGATTAGTTGCTCAAGGGTACAAACAAAAGTATGGGGTGGCACATGTTTCTAAGATGACAACGGTACGGACATTATTAGCTGTGGCTTCAATGAAAGGCTGGACCTTACATCAGATGGATGTGAAAAACGCATTTCTCCATGGCGATCTGAAAGTAGTGGTGTTTATGAAACCACCACCTGGTGTGTTCTGCCAAGACCAAATGCAATTTGTCATCTTTGAAAATCTCTTTATGGTTTAAAACAGGCTCCCCGAGCTTGGTTTGACAAATTTCGATTCACGATTCAAACTGCGGGCTTCTCTCAGAGTTCTTCAGACCATTCTTTGTTTCTTCACACTTCTCCAGTAGGTATCACAATACTTCTCATCTATGTGGATGATATCATTATCACAGGAAATGATCCAGAGAATATTACTAAGTTGAAAGAATTCTTGCATACCTCATTTAAGATGAAGGACTTGGGACGACTGACAGACTTTCTTGGACTTGAGGTTCTATACTTGCCTACTGGGATCATGCTTACACAACAAAAGTATGCTCGTGATCTTGTTGCAAGGGCTGGTCTTACTAATGACAAGGTTGTGTACACCCCAATGGAGATTAATACGAAGTACAAGGAGGTTAATGGAGAACCATTCAATGATCCAACATTGTATCGACAGTTGATGGGATCATTAGTTTATCTCACTATCACAAGGCTAGACATCTCATATGCAATACAAGTTCTAAGTCAGTTTGTGGTTAATCTTTACCGTATACATCACACTGCATTACTTCCTGTCATTCGATATGTTCGTGGTTCTATGAGTCAAGGTGTTCTTTTCCGTTCTGATTCTCCTATACATCTTAAAGGATATACTGATGCAGATTGGGCTGGTTGTCCTAATTCTCGTCGCTCTGTTACTGGTTGGTGCATGTTTTTTGGCACATTCTTGATATCTTGGAAATGTAAAAAACAGTCACGTACGTCTAAATTATCTACAGAGGCTGAGTATCGTGCTATGTCGGCAGCAAGTTCAGAAATTGTTAGGCTACAATGGCTATTATATGAGCTCAGTGTCGCTATTACATCTCCTACAATGCTACATGTTGATAACACTAGTGCGATTAAAATACCCACAAACCCGGTGCAACACGAAAACACAAAGCATATAGAGGTGGACTGCCATTACATTCGAGAATTGGTTATCGATCGTCTCATCACTCTACAATACATTCCTTCTCATGATCAACTTGCTGATTTGTTTACAAAGACGATGACACGAGCGCGACATCAATATCTTATCTCCAAATTGCTACTTTGTGATCGCCAGTATAAATTTGAGGGGAGATGTTAGGAAAAGCTATAATTGTATAGTAATCAGAAAATATATTCTTTCTTAGAATAGGACTGATTTACAGAATATACATTTATAACCATATATACTCCTTCCTAGAATAGAACTCTAACCCTCCAATTGTATAGTTATAAATATTTGCTTTCTACTGTATCATTGATGAATAGAGAAAACTATATTTCAGAATATCTTTTGTCTCTCTAGCACATGTATCTACATCATTAAAAGAAGCAGATTGAGTGACATCAATACATTATAAAGAAGTGAAATCATTAAAAGCTTTACAAAATACTTTCTCATCTTTGAACTCAACATAGTAAGTGATATATAAAAATACACTTTAACTCTATTGGGGGATTCTCTAACCGACAACCATCACTATGAGCTACGTGATGATACTGCATCTCTCCCATGCTGCCAGAACTATCATATACCTTGTCGGGGTATAGAACACCTCAACTAAGTGGATTCATTAAGCTATGCTTAAAAGCAATAAAGAAATCATCTAAAAAGTATGATCATTTACCCATGTTGGCATACATGGTTTATGAGGATTTTGAGTTGTCTGAACTCATCCTCATATCGGTGCTCAATACAATTCCCAATAATATATAAAACTCATGATCATATGATTAAAAACATAATTTTTCCTCTGGTTTAAGATAATTGCTCAAACTATCCTCTTAAAACAGGTAACTGATCTTGAAATATCTTTAAACTCATAACTCATTTAGAAATCAAAGTTTCTCTTTTTATCAATGTAAAAGCTAATACTTTGGAATACTTAGTTCCTTTATACTCTTACTCAATTCATACTTGAAACTCTTTCTCAAAAAATATCAAAACCATATTGTGATATGATCATTGATGACTCAGGAAGTCATACTGCATAAACATTGATGGCATATATAGATACCATACTACTTAAACATTGATGGCATACTTGACTGTCATATTAATCATGTTTTTAAAACCCTTTCTCGAAACTCATCTTTGCTTTCTCCAAGAAACTCAGTTTAAAACTCAAATGTTGGCTTTAAAAAGTTTTTCAAAATTTATAACTCAAATCATAGGGTTCATGTGGAATTATGGATATGAACGATTCAAATCAGGGATCTTAATAGCAATAAGGAAACTCGGTACCACTACTAAAAAAACAGTGAATACCGACCTAAAAATTTCCGACCTCAAATGGAGGTCGGTAATT